>NC_141915.1:42022500-42290477 GCF_057802395.1 Ceratotherium simum simum | reverse complement strand
CAGTTCAGGTTTATGATCTGCAAGTTTATCAGGAAGCTCTGTACTCCAAATAAATGTCAGAGTCCCTTCCACGAATTTCTCTGAAGATGATGAAATATATTTTTCAAAAGCATCAGAGCAAAGCAACAATGAATCTATAAACAGCAAAGACCCTAAAAATGGCAACTGACAGAGAAATTTAGTCAATAATTTGTGACATACAATACTTTAAAATAGTCAAATCAGAACCAGACTGATAACCAGTGAGACAGATCAGAATTTCCAGCAACGTTATACAGTTTCAAAACACCTACATCAGATACTCTATTCACCCACATAATACCACCTCAGCACTTATTTGACAATGCTTCACATGTAATTCTAACATATCAAACTGACCTCAATAAAGTTTAGTATCTTCCATCACTTATAGGAAGAGCAAACTTCTTTGAGAAGTCCCAGGGCCCTTTGACAATTTCTCAAAGAAAAAGTCAAAAGACTTTATTTAAGATATGAATTTTGGGGAGCTTGTCAACAATATAAACAGTCAAGGACAAACAGAGCATTAACAGTCCAAAAACCTTTACTTGGAGAGACCTCAGTCTTTTGAACATAGGAGATTATTTTAACAGTTTTTCTGTCTTTAGGTAGAGCTTACTCAAAGGTAAAGAAAAATCCTTTTATAACCTCTTTATCAAGTTCCAAGAAAATTTATCCTTTTAAAGAGAAAGAAGACCAAATTTCAATTTTCTACCAGCTTACTTTTGACATTAAAACTCATTTACTTAATTGGATTTACTTTAATCCCAGCTCAACTTGACCATGCATAAAACTTTTTCCAGAATTCCTCTTCCACAAAACCTTCTATAACTTGCTTTTTACATTCAGAATTTGTCCCATGTACCTTTCTTTTCTTCCCTTCTAGTACTTTGGGACAAATTTATCTTTACTCTTAACCAACCATTCCATTCTTTGTACCTTTTTTTTTCTGGAAAATATACATCTCACTTTTCCTTTGTATACAGAGCTGTTCTCCTTATTAATGATTTTTAGTAACTTTAATCACATATATTGGAGCCTTGGCCCGTGGCTTGCATGCTATAGTGTGCATCCGCTGCTGGCAAGGTCCGTCTGTTCGATCCTGGGCGCGCAAGACCGACGCACCGCTTCTCCGGCCAGTGCTGAGGCCCGCGTCCCACATACAGCAACTAGAAGGATGTGCAACTACCAGACACATACGACTATCTGTTGGAGCTTTGGAGAAAAAAATTAATCACATATATTAGTTAGAATTTTTTTAACCCTATATAGACTTTGACTTCTAAGTAAAAAACTAAGGAAGCAGTTATAAACTTTCTTTTATATTAACATTCTATGGCTTGTGCAAGTTTATTTCTTGGCAAATTATGCATGGCAAATGCACTCATAATTTCTGGAAACATGCTTCACTTTATAGTACAATCTTTCAATAAAAACACAAGACGTGTTTACTTAATAGACCTAAAAAACCTTTTAGTTTTTCTGTAATAAGCCAAAAGTAAGATAAACTTAGGGTATGTTTAGCAGTAATGTTTCAAGTATTTTATCTTATTTGAAAATGACCCCAGATACCTCAAGGAACTTTTATCATTAATTTAGCAAAAGCTCTAAAGTTTCAAGTTACCAAAAGAATTTGGAAGCTGTTTTTTTCCAAGTATACAGACCATAAAACATAATTATTGTACATTCCCAAAACTCTCACTTATTTTTCATCTACTCAACAATTGTCAATCAAACCAACAGACTTAAACTCAAGCTTTTATTTACTCAAAGATTAATTTATATCATGTTAACTTGAAAGACATTTGGAGTTAATTTTCTATTACATTTAGAATTTATGTGAAGGCACTTACTTTAAGCCAATTGAACAGAGCTCTTAATTTCCACCCAACCATTCCGTCCGGAGGTCAAAATGCCATCACACATATGTAACATACATATAGAGCACAGATACACAGAGTTTCCTAAAGCTGTGGTTTTAAAATTACTGCCATACAGATTCCAGGTAACAGTGATACAAAGCTCCTAGTTACGAATCCAAATTTCGTTTTAAGCCTTTTTTTTACTAGTATGTTGGGGAGAAGACCTCTGAGATGTTAGATTTTTGTTGTAATGCGCCTCACGCTCATGCTTCTTGGCCTTTTACTCTTTTTTTTTTTTCCTTCAGTCTGCCAGGAATTGGTGATAAACTGGATAACGCAACTCCCAGGAGGCGAGGCGATAATCCTTTCCCGATAAAGGAACCGGGTGAAATCTGGACTGCCTCTAGAGCTGCTTTTCCAGTCTTACAAGGCTGATTTTTTTTAAGGACGATTGCTCTTAATTTCTCAGGGGAATTGGCTAGACCGCAACTGAAATGACATTATAGGTTGATCTGCCTGTCCAACTCTTTGTCACAAAGGCGAAGAGACACCACTCCCAAGTTTTCCCTAAGATGGAGTTTCTGGGGCATAACCCATCCAAATAGAAATGGTTTCCAATCAGTTAAAATGCACCCGAGGAGTGGAGTCTCCAGGGATGCTAAAGGCATTCCCCATGGCGGCTAAAGCCAGTATCCCACTGGACAGGGGCAGGAGAAGGGTGCAGAACCCAACTGCGGGCATCAATATAGCTATAAGATTTAGTCAAGTCCCATTCAGCCCGGCACTTGGTCCCTGAGCCGGCACAAAGCAAGCCAGGGGAAGCAAGAGGCAAAAGCCTGGAGGCGGGCTGGGGGCCGGGGATCCCAATGCCAGGGGTTGAGAGTTAAATCTCTGGCAGAAAGTTTCTTCAAGTTTTCAATTTTTACAGAAGGTCCAGGTTCTGCTCAGGTCCAGCCTGAACTTTAATCTCGACTTGGTGACAACAGAGGAGGTGACAAACAGACAAAGAAGGGGAAAGAGAGGTGATCAGGCCTCTGCGCCTAACGGCTAACTTCCCAAAGAGCTATCAAGATGAAGGTCACATAAACAACAGTTCCTATGCTGGGGCACATAACCCTGGCAGGACAGTTTACAGAATAAATTACAGATATCCTGTCCCCATAACTGGCCTGTCAGTAGGCACATAAAATACTCAACTGCAGATTCTTGACAGGAGACAAAACAGGCTTCCAGATTTCGTAGTCAAATGGACCAGTGAGCCAACCTGGACTCACTCCAGGTCCCCAAAAGCCAGAGGAGAGCTCCCAGGGGTGGAGCCATGAGACCTTCAAAAGCTCAGAAACTGCAACCTTTTCCGTCAAAGAGACTGACCTATCGGCCATACCTGGAATCACTCCAGGTGCCCAAACAGATGAACAGAAACCAGAACCGTCAAGAGAGGGCACCTCTCTTGGGGTCAAAGTGAATCAGGCCGAAACCGAGAGGAGAGCTCCTAGGGGTGGAGCCTTCGACTCTTTAAAGATTTCTTTTCTCCATTCGAAGCTCAAAAGGAGCCCAAAGTGGCCACTGTAACTTTAAATTATCCCAGGGTTACCCTTGCCAGCTGTTTACAGTTGCACTCTCCCATTTTAGGAGCTTTTTCCCAACGTGGCCATAACAAACAGGGTAATTTCTAAAGAGAGAGTTTGTTATGATCACCAATAAACTCAGTCCCCAAACAGCCAATTTTCAACTATTTACCAACACAGGACGTGGACACAGACACAGAAAAACCAGACTCCAGCGCACACTAGTTCCTGCAGATTCAGGGTACAAGAGTCCTACAACCGTATTCCCACTCCAGTGCCCACTGAGATGAGTCCCATTGGAACCCAGATGTGCCCTGGCCGTAGTGGAAGGACCTCAGACGGCCCTCCTGAAAGCGGAAGGAGCCCAGATGGAGAGGAAAGAGAGTTCATGAGCGTCCTCAGGTGACTTACTCTATTCCAGATTGATCCCGTCGACTCACCAGATTTAGCCGTTTCCTCTTCCTACCGCAATCAGCGTTAGGAGGCAGCCGGTGTCGGAGTACAGGGAAAGCGATGGTAGGGCAGTTCCCCTGAGACAAAGAGAGCCACTCGGCGCCAGCTAGGGACTTACACTGAACAGGTTGCCCGTCTGAGGTCGGCGCGGCACGAGCAGGACTGATCAGTCCCATCTGGGTCGCCAAATTGTTCTCTGCCAGCCTTAGGTGGGGCCTTCTGCCATCGCCACGAGACATGCCAATAGTCAAGAGAGCAAGGTGGTAGGAGAAAAGGGACTTTTATCACAGCTTGCATGGCAAGGAAGGGAAGATGGCCGACTAATGTCTGAAAAACCATCTTAAAGGGCACCCAGTCTTGTACAGCAGGATGCCAGTATAGGCTGGTGGTGAAGTTGGTGGGGAGGGGGTTAGGAACGTTGACCTTCTGGTGTTCACAGACTGGGAGCCGCCACACCAGATCTTTCCGTTTTCATTGATGATGGCTATTAGCACAGATTCTCTGTTGGGGGATCATCTACATTCCTAAGGAAAACTCAAAAGAACAAAGTTATGGTCTATACTCATAGCTGGAGAGGCACGTTGCACAAGCAGGGGTGAGTAAAATCTACAGAGCAGTTACATCTCACTGGAGGGTTGCAGATCCAGACCAGTTAGTTTGTCAGAGGCCATCTCAAAGTTACAAATTGAGTTTCTCTTTTCTACAATGAAGCTTCCCTCATGTCAACCTTGTCTTGAGCCTGTATCAACCCCTGAGCGAAGGACTCTTAGAACTTCAGCCCCCATTTTTGGCCGTATGCTCCCTCCCCATCTTATTCTCACAATGTGCTTTGGAAAAATGGGCTAGAACTGCACATGGAGGCAAACTAATCTGTGACCGGTAGAAAGACTAACTTGTTAGCAGAAAATTTATGTCCTCTGCCCAAACTGTTCCTTCTGGTCTCCAGAGCAAAGAAGCAACTGGAGAGTTTCTTCTCAGAGTCCTCAGGAATGTTGCAGTTCTAGCAGATCTCTCTGCTGTGAGGGAAAGCTACTCGACAGCTTCTGCAGTCACCCATCACCCGACAAGCTTTCTGAGCCCCCCCGCCATTTCAACCCCCGCTTTGCCTGTGTGGGAGTCAATTCCAGATCAAGTTTCACGCCTGAAGATGGGTTTTTGAGGACATATAGTACACCATCTTCCGATATGCTAGCTTCTACGGCTTATTAAAGTTCTTTCTCTACCACTGCCCGCTTGGCCTTTTTATCTTGTGGTGAGCAGGCCAGGCCACTTGCTCGGTATCAAACACAGCTACGTCGAAACAATTTTACAGTGAACACCCACCACCTAACATCATCTCTTACTGTTGTAGTGTTACATACATCGTGCACGCATATACAGATGCAGATACGTATATGTCAATTGTCCCTCTGTGCTTTTACCCACCTGTCTTACCCTAGGAGGGTTTCTTTTTCTCTTTTTAATTCCTCTTCAGTTTTCTTGTTTGTTGTTTTGTTTTTGTTTTTTTTTTTTTTTGAGGAAGATTGGCCCCATGCGCTTCAACATCTCTTGCCAATCCTCCCTCTTTTTCTTTTTCCTCCCCTAAAGCCCCAGTTGGCATAGTTGTGTACCACAGTTGTAGAGTTGTCGCTCTTCTACCATGGGACGCCTTACGCCTCAGCATGGCTTTGATGAAGCGGCGCAGTAGGTTCCCCGGGCTGCTGGAAGCAGAACGCGGGAACTTTATACTGATACACCACACCAGCTGGCCCAGGCCCCAGGAGCGTTTTTAAGAGATGAGATCAACCTTTTTAAGAGATGATCAACAACCTTTTTTAAGAGATACAAGATCAACAACCTTTTCTCTCTCTCTCGCTCTCTCTTTGTTTTTTTTGTTGTTTGTGTGTGAGGAGATCAGCCCTGTGCTAACATCCGCCAATCCTCCTCTTTTTTTGCTGCTGGAGGAAGACGGCCCTGGGCTAACATCTGTGCCCATCTTCCTCCACTTTATATGGGACGCCGCCACAGCATGGCTTGCCAAGCAGTGCGTCGGTGCGCGCCCGGGATCCGAACCAGCGAACCCGGCCGCCGCTTGGAGCTGTGCCAGCTCTTAACCGCTTGCGCCACCGGCCGGCCCTCGCTCTCTCTTTGTTAAGTTTCTTTCTGAGTGGTTCTATTTGTAAATATTGATATTTCATGACTTCTATCCTCTTTTATAGGTCTTCCAACAAAAAAGGAGAAAACTTTGCTTTGCTTTTGCTTTTTAAACAGAATAAAACTCATTCCATCTTGAAATAACCTTATGGGTCCATTGGCAGGCCCTCCTAGTAGCATGTCTTACACCATCCAGCCAGAGGCCACCAGGAACACACCCATGGTGAGACGAGTTGGGTTTATTTCTTTGTTGCAAACGAGAGGACGCACACCGTGGGGAACCGTGGGCGTCTCAGCAAGAGGGTGTCGGGAATGGCTTATGATATATAGGACGTGGGCCTGTGTTAGGGGTTTGGGAGAGTTTAAGGAAGTGAGCCCTTCCTCTGGACGGGATGTGAAGGGTAGCAGGATTTGCCACCTCTCAAACATGCCACTTTGGCATAAGGATTATTTTGAGCTGAAGCAGACAGGAGAAAAGCTCTCTGCCCTCCCCCTATTTGCCTAAAAGCAGGACATCAATTTGTACAGAAGTTAATCACCGACGACCCTGAGCCTTATCAGCCCAGAGACTGGCACCGGAGGGCTCTGCACAACAAACTTTGCTGGCTAGCCCTTATCTTCCATTATTCCCCACAGATTTACTCTTTCCACAGTTTGCCACCCCAGAAACTCAAAGGCCTTTCCCTTCGTCTTATCACTTCTCTGGAAATCAGCTGGTTTTTTTGTTTGTTTGTTTCTTTGTTTTGTTTCAAGAGGCTATGTTAACTGAAATGAGCAGCTTGACGAGGCAAAGATAAGTTTTAAAGACAAGAGAGGCTTTATTAAAGGTTTGCAAACCACGGAAGTACACCTCAACCTGCAAGTTGACAGGTGAGTGCCCCCCTCGGTCTTGGGCTGGCCTGGTTTTAAAGGCAAAAAGTGCAGAGAACGCAAGCTTAAGGCTGAGTCCGGTTCTGACCGGTCGCCCTTTCCAGCTACAGTTTATCTTGTGCCCGGGGCCTTCTAAATGTTCTAACTGCAGGGGAAATCTACTGCATTGTTCACCGGCCATCTGGTGACAGTGAAGGTTAAAATGTAATTTTTTATTTCTGCCCATAGTTCAGCCTTGAGGTGGTCATGGTAAGCGGCACCCTCATTCTTATCCCTTTCTTTTATCAGCCATTATAAGCCCAAGTTCTAGCCACCCCTTTGAGTTACTCATCCCAGAGTTTCTCCCGTGTATGTACGAGACATACATGCTGATAAACGTCTGTTTATTTTTCTCTTGTTAATCTGTCTTTGGTTACAAAGCCCCAGCCATGGAGAACCCAGAAGGGTAGAAGGAAAAAGATTTCTTTCCTCCCCTACCGATGTTCTCAGCAAGTCGGGGTAATTCTGTGATTGGGTAGCTGAATAAATCTCATCCAGAAGGAGGGAAGAACAGAGCCGAGGCCAAAGCTGTAACTGGTGAAGTAGCAGCAGTTACTCATCTTAGCCTATCAAGAATAGGGGCTGTCTGGTGACTTTTGTTGTTTGGACAATATAGTCTCCTTTTTTGTCCGAGTTTGGACGTGACTTCGAAGCGGTCTTGTTTCTGTCTTGATCCATCACGGTCACAGAGTGGCCCTGTCTGATGGTGACCTTCGGTGAAATCGTGTACGTTCAACGCGAGACCGCCTCGCCTCGCTGTGGGTGGCAGGCCAGCTTCTGTCTCTCGAAAAATCTAAGACGCATCACGGGATCTTAGCGATCTTATTTTCCCCGTATCTTGAAAAAATTTGCTGTCTCATCATCCTAGGAATGTTTTTTTCTGCACTTATTCATCGATCCCCAACTATGATGAAAAAGTCTACAAGGATAAGGAAATAAGTGGAGGAATGAAGGAGTCCCTTACAGGGCTGATGCGACAGTGAAATAAGGCGTCACTATGGCACGAGCCTTCAGGTTTCGTCTTGTGTTGCTATAAAAAAGTATCGATCAAATCATCTTTCAAGAAGGTAAACGAGCAGACGGGAGACACCATCTCTGAAGTCTGATTTTTGCTTTCGGTGAACACAGTGGAGAATTCGGAAATCCTCCCCCCTACTCCCCCGCCCCCCACCCCGGCCATAACGGCAAAGGAAAGAAAATTAACAGAGGAGCACGTTTCTGTCAGACGAGTTATTAGACTATTAGACGAATCAGAAGATGAAAGCAAAGGACTGGACTCTAATGAGGGAGGGGAAAAGGATTATTTATAAGTGAAATCTCAGACTGCATGTCTTCAAATGGCAGTATCCTAGATGAAGTTGCTCAAACCCCAGAATTTCCAATTCAAGAAAACTACGGGCTATCAAGGGTTATAAAAAAATTCTCCAACTGTTGTGTTTTGACGATGCAAGCGCAAGAAGCAGCAGCAGGAGGGGTGAGCCAGAACCTATTAGAGATGCATCTGAAATCAGGAAGCAGTATTTCACAGGCTGGGCCTGACCGTCAGTGAGCAGTAAGTACGCGGCACTTGAGGGTGTTGCCGGATTCCGGTATGTAGACCTTCAAAACCTGGAAATATGAGGGGAAAATGTGGGTTTGCTATGTTGCAATGCTTATGTCAATTTGTAATAAAGTCGTCTCCCCACTATCCTTTATTTTCACTTCTAGAAGTTATTCACAAAGAGACTTAGGAAAACAATGGGCCCTTCTCAACAAGGCCTGGGTCGGAACCCAGATAGCAAATGTTGTCTGTTTTCCCCCCGGCACACTGGGAGTTAAGGTGAGCCCGATCGGCCTGGTTGTATGTTTTCGGGCCAGCTACATTCAGCGGCACAGGTGCGGCCCAGCACAATTAGAGAGGTGGAGGTTGGCAACTGGAGCATGACAGAGCAGGATCGAGGCAAGGGAGCTGACGGTACCTGAAAGGAAATTCATCTGGGTCAACGGGGATGCAGCGACATTGGGGGGTGGGGATGGGGATGGGGGAGACGGGATAGCGAAAGGTGGCAGGTACCAAAGGGTAGCAGAGGGAGGGAAGGTGATTGGAGAGTGCGATGCTGGAGGTGGACAGAGTTATAGCCATTGGTAATGAGAAGATCTCAGGTGGGCGGGGAGAATGAGTGGCTCCAGGTAGAGCTGAGGTCAACGAAGTGAGAGGCCAGGGGTTTGGCAGGATCATCGGTGTGGCTGTGGAGAACACCGAGAATGATGTAGGCTCCAGGAATGCACGTCCTCAGGGGAAGGTTAGAGCGAGAAGTGAAGGGAGACTGAGAATAGGGGTCATGGCCGGAAGAACAAGGTTTCAGGAATCGGAGGGGGTTGGAGAAGAGGTCGGAGAGGATGCCGAGAGCCTTATGGGGTAAGAGACTGGGAAAGGGGAAGAGCTGGGAGGCCCAGGCTTCTCGTGACAGACGGGCATAGGGTTACCACAGAGAGCAGGACTGCAGCGGCGACCATTAAAGGGTACGCAGCTCGTGGGTAATGGAGACCCTTGGCGATTAGGTGGTTACCGAAGACCAAGATCAACACGAGGCGAGGCGAGCCGTAAGGGTCACGCGAAGCCTCGCCAGGATAAAAGAAAACGCGCTGGAAAAGCTGAGAACGATAAGCAGCTTGCAGGAAAGAACGAGAAGGCGAGAAACAGAAGCCAGCACGCTAACGTGGAGAGTGTAAAGAAAACGAAGAACAAAACACCATAGTCTGCTTTTTGCAACCGTTGTTACAGGAGTGCACCGTCCCTGGAGATACTGCAATACCAGGTCGATGCGTGGAGTGGACGGAGCAAGCTCCTATTCCATCTCCCTGCTCCAAAAATCCACTTAAT
The DNA here is from genome assembly GCF_057802395.1 of Ceratotherium simum simum. NCBI lineage: Eukaryota > Metazoa > Chordata > Mammalia > Perissodactyla > Rhinocerotidae > Ceratotherium > Ceratotherium simum. Next base: position 42,280,671 of record NC_141915.1, on the reverse strand, counting down.
ATATTGTCCTCGGATAGAGGGCGTATCAGATATTAAACTGATAAGAACAGATACTACACTTGATCTTAGCCAAAAGGCCGAGAAGCGATACTTGCCACTCTAGCCTCCCCGTCGCCGGCCGCCTGTCACCCATCTTCAGCTCACGGTGAGCCGCGTCCCGCTCAGTCCCGGCCTCTCTTCTTTTGCTGCTTTGACAGTACGGTGGCAGTCGCCGGACAGTCGGCTCTGGTGCGGATTTTTCATTCTCTACATTTTTAAGGAGAAATTCTGAATCCCTGGTGGTTCCGTCGTTCGCGCGCTAAACAGTCACTTCTGATCTGCATGCCCCGCCTTGTGTCCCCAGAGGAGACGCGGCTCCCGCGGGCCGACTCCACCCTCCGGGCCGCCTCTGCGCGCGGGGAGCCCTCGCCCAACTGGGGCCGCCTCCTGGCCTGTACGAGGGGCGCAGAGACCGGGGAGGAGGGGCGGCTGCCGGGGACCGGGAAGGAGGAGCTGGCACGGTGGCAGCTCCCGGGCCTTCCGGGAGCCCCCGAAAGCAGGAACTTGCTTCCGTCCACTGCTCTTTCCCCCGCACGAACTGCACACCCAGCAACCGTTCAACGAATGAGATCGTGCCCGCGACTCGCTCAGCCAGTGCCCGACACGCCGCGACGATGACCGCTCTTCAGCCACCCCCGGCCCCGCTCCTCCCTCCTCAGGACCTCTCTGCTCGCGTCCGTGTTCTTCGGGCCGTCATCTGCCCAATACTAGTCCGGGTCCCCGGGTGGTTTCTGTCCTGAGAAAGGGATGTCCTGGATTACTTTCACTGGCATGGGTGGGGGCAGCGGGAGGGGTCGATCTTATAGGTGAAATGGTGCTCGGCGTAGTTTTGATTGGCAGTTCCCCAATCACCGGTAAGGCTGAGCGTCCTCTCCGTGCCGTGCCGGAGAGCCGCGCTTGTTTTCTCTCTGGGGACTCCCTGCCTGGGGACTTCGCCCTTCTCTTGCTGGGCTGTCCGTTGGGCTCCATCATAAGGGCTTGGGTCTGCAATTTGCGTATTAAGGGGGCTGGCCCTTTGTACGTAATGTAAGAAGCGGTGAATATTTTCTCTTGTCCGATATCTGTCTTTTGGCTTTGCTTAAGATGATGATTCCATTTGCTTAAGGCTCCATCCAAAGTTATTTTTATATCATCATATTTATCAATTTGTTAAAAATCGCTTTCAGATTTTGAGTCAAAGTTAGAAAGAACTTCACCGAGAGGTCATAAAATAATTTCCTAAATCTTCCTTTAGGTCTTTTTCTTCCTCTTTCTCAACATCTAAGTCTTTGAGCCATTTGGTATTTCCTCTGGAGTACAGTGTAAATGAGTCAATTTCTCCTGCACACATCTGAGGTGCCACCTTTAATTCTAAACTGTGTCACACGCACATTTTTGTGATATTCCTGCATATTTCTTTAAAAAGTACCAGAACACGCTGACCTAACCACCTCTGATTCTGTGAGTCCACCCACGGACTGACCCGTCCCTTCCATGCGGATGACGGCTGTGCCCCCATCAGACAGAGCCCGACACTGAGAGGCGGCTGTGATCCGATTCCTGTCCCCTAGGCGTTCACGGTCAAGTGGGGGGGGGGGCATGTCTATGGATGATCCTTCCCTCAGGAGAAGGGATGCCGGTTCCGGAGGTGACAGGCACTACCGAGTGGACGGACCCTCGCACCGAACGGGAGGCCGACTGACTGATAAAGCGCCTGTCTTTACCCTGGGGAAATGGATTTGCCCTGGAAGACACAGCTGCGAGTGTCTGAGCTCGGGTCCGGGGTCTGACCCCACAGGACTCTGGGCCTCCTGCCATCACCACCAGTTCCAACTTAACGAATGGTCAACAATCACCTGTGACTTGACCTGCCAGGGCCTGCACTTGCTCCTGGGAGTAGAGATGTGCCAGACACTGCTCCTGACTCTGGGGAGCGTCCAGCCCAGGACCGGGACCACGACACCTGCCCAAATGGCCAGAACACGAGTTTGATGAGGACGAGCGGACCTCGGGAGATGAACAAATGGTTGTGGCTCCCACCTAGCCGTGACCCCCTTGAGGTCCAAGGCTTGTCCCATTTGGCTCTGTGACCCTACCGGCGGAGCATGCGACACACACCGATGAATGAGAAAGTGGGGCGGATCAGGAAGCCAGCTGAATCAGGAAGGCCTTCCCGACATCCGGGAGGGCTTATAGGACAAGTCAGAATTTCGATGGGGGGGGTCGAGGGGGCATGTTGACATGAGGGGGGAACCTGGGCATTGGAGCCTGAGGCAAGAGCGTGGGCAAATGAGGGGACCGGTTTGCAGTCCGCTGACCAGCCCAAGCCACCTTCACGTTATGATCTGGGCCTCGGAACTGCCCCCGGGGACGCTTGCTTCTCGTGGGCTCTTTCCTACCGTGATCAATCCCCACCCCCGGGCCGGTCCCCTCACAGACTCATTCACATCCCAGACTCGGCCAGCTGGTTCAGCTTCTCAAGGGAGCCGGCACCCCTGCCTTGCCCCAGCCTGGCCCCAGCTGGAGCCCTCCTTAGATCAGATCGAGGCAGTTCAGTTGGTGAACCATTGTCTGCAGAAGCCAAGAGGCTGCCGGTTGGCCATCAGACTCGAATCCCATGGATGTTTGTTGACTGTCCGCTGTGTAGGGCAGGGTCACGGAAGGTCCCCTTTCATCTGTACGTTGCCCATGGAAGGTGGCTTTCCGCCCCCGTTTCATAGAGGAGAAAGCAGCGTATAGTAGTCTGACTTCATTTTGATGTGTGATGGCTGTCAGCTTTCGAGCCTCACTGCTCCCCTCTTCCTCTTCCTCTCCTGCCCTGTGGCTGGGCAAGCAGATATGAAAGCCTTACCCCAGGCCCTCCACTCACCACCATAAAAACATCAACCCAGGGCCGCCCGGTGGCGAAGGTTAAGTTTGCAAGCTTCTGCTTTGGCCCCGGCTCGTAGGTTCAATCCCCGGGCACGGACTGGCGCACCATTAATCAAGCCATGCTTTCTCGGTGTCCCACGTACAAAACGGAGGACGATGGGCACAGATGTTGATACCGAGCAACGGGATCGCTCTGCTCGCCACGATTTGAGCCAATTCATCACAATGAGTTAGAGATCGAGAAACGAAGTTTAGTTAGATTAGCCGGCACATTGGAAGACAGGTGACTAATGTCTCAAAGACCCATCTTCAAAGGTTACAGAATCTTGAGGCAGTTATATAGGGAAAACGGGCAGTGAGGAGGGGGTCCAGCGGTGTTGGTCTTCAGGCGTGATGGTGTCTTGACACGACTGCAGCCACGTTGGGCCGTTCCATTAACCTACAGCCAGCAGCACACAAAGAAATAGAAAGCTGCTGTCTGTGTGGTGGGAACTGGCCTTTCTCCCACGGAGATAGTTGCAATTTGTAAGAATTTCAAGGTCCTTTGGGCGTCATGGCCTGGGGCAGACTGGCCATCTGTGCCGGGCTGGGATGATAACCAGGGAAAACAAGGCAGGTACACAACTGCTGGGCTGGGACGCTAGCCAGGAGGCTCAGTGCACGTACGCCACTGATAACCATTTGCGCATGGGAACATTGAATGCTTGCTCTGTAAACTCTGTAACTGCTTATATAAACTGCTGGAAACCGAGGCCTGGTGAGAGTCTCACCTGTGGAAGGGACGCCTTGCCCAGGACGTGTGATTCCTGCCCAGCCGCGGTCAACTGACGGGACTCTCCCGCAGTGGGGCATGGATGTTGTGAGTAACCGATCTGATGTGTTCTCTTCGGTCAACCTGGTGTTTCTCTTTCCGGTTGATTTGTGTCATTTCCCTTCAGTCGATCTGGTGTTTCTTCCGATCGATCTGATGTTTTTCCTCTTACTATATGACCTATTCAATCTGCCGCTATCTCAGCCGATCTGGTGTTTCCGCTCGATCGAGCTGGTGTTTTTCCCTCTTATCATTTGATCTATTCGATCTGTTTGCGGACTATCGCTCTTATTCTCCTCTATATAATAAAATATACCTTCGGTCCATTTGTTTGGAGTGGGAAGTTTCTTTTACGCCTCCGATCAATCCCCGAACCTCTCATAACAGATGGGCGCCGGGCATCGCATTGTCCCGTTCTTCTGTCAGCTGTGATGGAAACCTTGTAGGTGTGTTTCCCTCCTGTGGTTAGCCTGTTCCTGGAGAGAAACGCATAGAACAAAGTTTTTAATTTATCAAGCTACTGGGGAGTACATACGTAAGCGGAGGCCACAAATCAAGAGAGCATGTGAATTTTTTGGAGTATGGGCAGAGCAGCGAGTAGTCACACAGAGGAGGGGCTGGAGCCATTTAGTGTAACAAGATGGCCTCACTTATGCTCACTTACAGTGTTAGCTTGGAGCCAATCTTCCTCAAGCAAAAAAGAGGAAGACTGGCAATAGATGTTAGCTCAGGGCCAATCTTCCTCATCAAAAAAAAAAAAATTAACAAAGAAAAAACACAAAACACAAACCCAGTCTCCTTCCCTTGGTTTTCGAATGCGCCTGGGAGCCACCCTGCTCTCCCCCGAAAGCCTCATCGTGTGAGTTATAAACCCTTTGGTACCCTCCGCACGTGGTGACATCGGTCTCAGCATCCAAAACAAATTTGGGATGGGGGGTGGGGTGGGGAGGGCTCCATCTGGTTCTGCAGGGTGCAGCACAACACAGAAGCTACAGGACTTGCTCTCAGCGTATTCCGAGACCAGTCCAAAGGCCTCCCCGCTAGGTTGCGCCGAGACAGAACCAGGGAATTCGTCATGTCCTCATTCCTACGCTGTTTGCCCAGGGCCTTCGGTGTGTTGAACACGAAGCCAGTCTGGGATTGTCATAAACCGATTCATGACTGGATTTGCAGGAGCGCATCGAACACTTTCACCGTCACGGAGAATTCGTTGTTTCGGAATAAATTGACCAGCAGCAGCGTCTTCCCCGGACGCTCTAAGGAGTGCTTCTGGAGGCACACTGTGCACCCGACACCCGAAACACAGAGCGAGCTTTGAAGTCCACCGGCCTTCGGGCACCACCCCAGAGATTCGAATCCCATTGCCTTGCGGTGGTGCTGGGACATCAGCATGATTTAAACGAGCCCCCAGGAGATCCTGACGTGCTGCCAAAGTGGATCAAGACTGCCATAGATCTAGAAGAACGCATTTTCCTTCCCTCTCAGGGAAGACCTTTGTAGATATGACCTCATCTGCCTGTAATCTGTTCTGGGCGGTAGGGATCTGGCAGAGCGATTTTAGGGCTGCCGGAAGGAACTGGATTCAAATCACCTAAACTGGAGGTGGTGCTCACCTATCCACAAGCGCGTCGCTTTATGTGTTTCTATCAGAAACTGTCACCAAGCTGTCGGCCTGGGCCAACCTCAGGGGCGGAGGGCGAGGGAAAGCAGGCATATGAAGAAAACACTCAAGAGAAGAGGCCAAAGATATATGGGAGATTTGGCAGAGACTGAGAGAGTTTTCAGGAGATTGTGTGTGTGCGCGCGCGCGCGCGCGTTCGGGGGGGGGGGGGACGTATCAGATATTAAACCGATAAGAACAGATACTACATGCGGGGGTGGGGGGGCGCACAGATAAGAGAAAAGGGCGTGAGAGATGAACGGGGAGACCTGGGCTTTCATCTCGTGGGATAGAGAATGATGGGACTGGTCCTGGTGGCTGCACACAGGTCAGCGGACACCTGACGGCGAACACGTACAGCCCCGTGTGGAAGGGATGTCTTAGATGCTCCCCTCAGGGACTCGAGAGCCTGCCTACGGGGCTTCCAGCCTTGCGGCTGCGTGGGACAAAGCGCAAAACGCTCGACCTCCTGTGCATGGCTGTGTGGGATGGCAGCCCGGTGTGTCAGGTGCTTAGATCAGCGATTTCAGGACAGGGTAGGGGAAAGATGGAGCCTGGTACGCAGACGTCACTACCAAGGGAGCCAGACACAAGCTCGCTCTCTCTCTCTCTCTCTCTCCTCGCAGCATTTGAAAAGTAGAAAGAAATTTAGCTTTAAACTTAGCCTACAGGGCCGGCCCCGCGGCTTAGCGGTTAAGTGCACGCGCTCCGCTACTGGCGGCCCAGGCCCGGATCCCGGGCGCGCCCCGACGCACCGCTTCTCTGGCCATGCTGAGGCCGCGACCCACATACAGCAACTAGAAGGCTAGTGCAACTGTGACATACACCTATCTACTGGGGCTTTGGGGAAAAAAAGGAGGAGGATTGGCAGTGGATGTTAGCTCAGGGTTGATCTCACAAAAAATAAAATAAAAAATAAAAATAAAGTTAACCTACAGATGAGGTCCTGTTGCCAACCCCACCCGCAATATACAGCAGCCGGTACTCTTAAAGCTTCCTTCCTTCCGATAACCTGAGCGAGAACTTAAGAAAGCGAAAAGATCTCCGTTACAAAAATGCGAAACTAAGTGGGAAAAAGGACTCGCCCACAGAAACAGCGTTGCGTGTGGCTCTCTACAGAAACCCAACAACTACAACTAGAACAAGCGGAAAAAAGTGGAAGCAGCAGAGAAAAAGTAAACTTCTCAAGCCAGTCAGTCTGTCATTTGTGTCACCGCTTTTTGCCCCCGAGGGGGTGCACCGTTCCTGGAAGTACTGCAATACCAGGTCGATGCGTGGAGTGGACGGAGCAAGCTCCTATTCCATCTCCCTGCTCTAAAAATCCATTTAATATATTGTCCTCGGATAGAGGACGTATCAGATATTAAACTGATAAGAACAGATACTACACTTGATCTTAGCCAAAAGGCCGAGAAGCGATGCCTGTCACTCTGGCCTCGCCGTCGCCGGCCGCCTGTCACCCATATTCAGCTCACGGTGAGCTGCGTCCCGCTCAGTCCGCAGCCTTGGCTCCCTAGCCTGTGGTGGACTCCAGACGCGGTGCCGCCGCACTTATCCTCCACATTCCGTCCATTTTCACCTGCCCCTCGGCTCCCCGCCGTCCTTCCCGGGAGGACGAGGCGCTCTTTGCATGCCCCGCCCCTCGCCGCCCGGGGGCGTGGTCACCGCGGTCGCGCTTCGCCCCGGGCCTCGGGGCCTCCGCGGCTCCGCGCTCGGAGCTCCGCCGCAGCCCGCCGCCCACGTCCCGGCTCCCGGACGGCAGCAGGGGCGCTGGGGCTGGGCGGCGGGAGGGCGTCTGTGGAAGGGAGCTGTGGGACCAGAGCGGTCCGCGCGCTCCGGAAGAAAGGCCGCGGGGTCATCGCGGTGCATCCGGGAGAGGCGCGTCGGCCCGGGGCCTCTAGGCAGGACCCCGACCTTGGGCGGGGAGCGAACTACGGCGGAGGCAAGGGCCGCCGTGACTGTGCCGGCGCCGGTCTCCGCCCCGTCTTCCTCCCCAGCCTCCGTGACTGAGACCCCCAGCTTCCCCGGGCGGGCGTCTGTTTCTTCCCTCGGTTCTCCGCAAAGCCTGTAGTGAGCTGTAGGGTCTGTGAGGCTGGGGGCGGTCGGCCCCAGACCCACTGACTCATCAGTTCTGTCAGCCCTGCGGGGAAGGCACCGCGGGCACACCGGGCCGCTACCGGCACTGCGCTGCGTCCTCTGGTATGTTTTAACCCGTTTGGATCCTCGAGACCCTAGAGCGGGTTGAAGCTGTTATCAGCTCATTTCGCAAACGTGGCCACCGAGGCCAGAGAGGTTGAGAAAACCTGTCCGGTGTCACACAGCTAGCAGGCAGCCGACCTGCGGGCCTCACCCGGTCCCAGGACACCGCTCGCGCCTGGAGCCCAGGCCCCGCTAACGGATGGGGTCTACAAGAGGGAAGCCATAAGAGCAGGGAGCCGACCGTGGAGCGGAGAAGGGTTGCTGGTCGGACACACATGGGTCGGCTGGCGCGAGGCCCGCAACAGGGTGATTTTGCTAAGGGCGGGTGACATCCGCCGTCACGTCCCTGCCCGACGGTGCCCCGGCTCTAGGCTCTGTGACTCTGCGGGCCGGGCTTTCCCTCTCCCGTGGGCAGGCGTGATCTCTCTCACTGGTTCTCAGCGCCGCGCCGGGGTTAGCGGGAGCCTGAGGAAGTCAGTCACCTTCCCGACAGATCAGCTCTGAGGGTGGAGATGCCAGCCACGAGGCAGAAGCAGCGTCTCTGCCGGTCGCTTCTCTGAACCTCCATCTCCTCGCTGGAACCAGGTCCCAGTAAAACCCAACCTGGGGACTGTTTTGAGCAACCGCCCTCCTGACCCCGGCCCCGGGGCGCCCCTCGGGCCTCAACCTGGTTTTGAGTTGCCCGGTAGCGCGTGCCAGCCCCTGACGTGTCTGTTTGTTTGTTTGTTTGTTTGTTTCTTGCCAATGGAGGACGTTTAGTGAATCGAATTGAGTAGAAGGAGATTATCTGGGCAATCGAAATGCGGGTGTTGTGGGTTTTTTTAATGGGGGTATCATTGACATATAACATCGTATTAGTTTCAGGTGTACAACATAACAATTCGATGTCAGTATCCACTGCGAAATGATCTCCGCCGTGAGTCTAGTTACCATCTGTCACCATGCAAAGCTACAAATTTTTATTCCTCGTGAAGAGAACGTTTAAGTGTACTCTCTTAGCAACTTTCTAATATGCAACACAATAGGATTGACTATGGTCGCCGTGCCATTACAGTAAATCCCCACGACTCACCCATTTTATAGCTGGAGGTTCAGACCTTCGACCCTCCGGACATGGTATACATGTGCCGTGTCTGTACCCCTGCCTCCCCCCAGCCACCAGAAGATCCCACTCGGACTGCTTTTTCCACTGCTCTGTCCCCCGTACTCAGACCAGCACCCAGCACCTAAATATTTGTGGAATGGATGAGTGAATGGATCGGGATTAAATGAGATAATCTGTCAACCTTGCTTACCCAGCGCCAGGCATGTGCTTATGATGGTGACTCTTTGGGCCTCTGCAATCCAAGACCTCTCTGCTTGGCTCCATGCTCTTCGGTGGTCACTTTGTGGTTTCCCAGGTATCTGGACCCTCAGACAAGTACGTTCCCTGCAAAGGAGCGTCTCCCGTTGGTCTCAGTTCGCCTTCTAGATGCGGCGCACGGGCCTCCCGTGAGTCTGGTTCACTCCAGTCAGTCCCCTCCCCACCAGGCCTGCTCAGATCAACTCAAGCACAGACAGTTGTGCCCGCAAAGCTCGGTCGGCACCAGGCCTCGCCCAGGCGCCTCGTGCCTTCGCTAAGGTATTGCACCCTCACGGTCCCTGGTACCGCCGCCCCAGAGGACTCCGGGAGCCACAGCTCAGGATGGGGACTCTGGGAGCACCCCGAGACTTCTCAAGCGGTTCCTGTTTCTGCAGCCTGGCCACCCCAGTATGTTATTGATGCCGGCCCTGATATCAGTTGCCCCACATTAAACCCAGCATATCTGAGGTTCAAACCAAAAGCACCCATCCTCTTTCCCTGCTTCTCTAAGTTACATTCATCTGTAAATACCAGTTTTTCAGACCTTCAGATCCCTCAACTTCACAAGGCAGATAGAAGTTACACATTGTTAAAAGCCCAGGTGGCCTCAAGCTGGGCTCACACTGAAGTTTGGGCTAATTACCAGTTCTTGAGGTTTGTTACAGGAAAACTGATATCCAGAAAATATCAAGAAGCTAGAGCTTCTCAGACCCCAACTCCTTGACTCCCCGGCACCAGAATCCACCATCCACCGCGGAGACAGTTGAAGGACACCCACCTGTGATTCCCTTATCTCGGCGTCCTCCTCCCTGCCAGCAGCCTCACAAGGCCAAACGCAGGCTGATGGGAAAGCGCAGACCAGCAAGGCCACAGGCTCCCCCTCCCTACAAGCAGCCACATCCGTCACAACCTTTAAAACCCCGTTGCCTCCCATCTTTCGGGGAGATGGGAAAAATCTGAGAGCTCTCGCCTCCCGGCTGACGCCACCCGAAATAAAAACTCTTTCCTTGCCGTGAAGCCCGGTGTTCCAGTTTTATTTGGCCCTCTTGTGTGGCGGGTAAAGAACCTAGGTATGTATCCGTAACATTATCAGGCTCTTGGGGTTTTGCCAAACTCACAGGTTATAAATTATATCTCAGTGCCATTTTAGTATGCATTTCTCTCTTTATAGTTAGGTGGTACATCTTTTCCTACGTGAAAACCACGTTTATTACCTTTCCTGTGAGCTGTGTGATCTTTGCCCATATTTTATTGGGTGGTTCGATTTCGGTCAAAAGTTGACTTGGGGGCCGGCCTGGTGGTGTAGCTGTTAAGTGCATGCTTTCCGCTTTGGCAGCCCGGGTTCTCGGATTCGGATCCTTCCTGGGCGCTGACCTACTCACCGCCATCAAGCCATGCTGAGGCGGTGTCCCACATAGAAGAGCCACAACTCGACAACTAGGATACACAACTACGCATCATGCGGCTTTGGGGAGACAAAAGAAGCAAAAAGAGGGAGATTGGCAACAGATGTTACCGCAGGGCCAATCTTCCTCAAAAACAAAAACAAAGAAAAAGTTGACTTTTGGAGTCGGAGTCACAGGGTGAGGAAGAGTTGGGTCCTCTGGGAAGAAGTCACTGAGACAGAGTGAGGAGTATAAACGGTTGACTGGGGTGGGGCCTTAATGCTTTGAAAGATAGAGAAGGGGGAAGCAGGGGTGGGCAGGGAGAGCCTCAGAACCCTGCAGTCTGACCAAGGCTGGGCCAGTCAAGGGAGGTTCAGAAACAAAGAAGGCCCCCGGAGGAGCCCCGCATCCGGACGCCAGGGAGAAATGGCCGGGCCCTCCACCCCCACCGCGCTCGTGCTCGCGCTCGGGATTCAGGTCCCCAGGAAGGAGTATGGGGCCCCTGTGTGGCCTCCGTGGCCACCATCGTGGCCCCACCGTTCACATGCCCATCGTGCCAGGCCTGGGGTGACCAGCGACAAAGGCTGGCAGGGTCATTCCGTCTGTCGGTTGTCCAGTGCCTCTTTCTCAGGCCTCTCCTCCTGCTCAGGCTCTATCCTGATCTGCCACGTGCACCTTAGGAAGGCCTGCCGCAGCTGCTGGCCCCGCCCACCCCCGACGTCACAACCTGGAGGCCTGATGGACAGTCCGGGGCCCGTGGTCTCTGACTGTCCCGCGGTCAACGTCCATCTCTACCAAGGCCTGTTTCTCCTAGCGAGCCCTGGCTCGCTTTTCAGAAGGTGGAGAAGTCTCTTCGGTAGGGGGTGTGGCCTGGTTCTGGAACCCCGAGGGCCCCAGTTGTGATCCTCCACTGTGGCTGGCCATAAACTCCACACAGCATCTCTTCCCTGGCTGACATGCACCCTGTCCCCAACATGATAGGGGCCGCTGGGTCCTGTGGCCCAAGCAGCAGGGCTGCCCCACTGCACTTGCAGGGCTTCACAGCCCTTCTGTGCTCTGGGCTCAACTCCAAGCTGAAGGTCTTTTGCTCAAACACCTGGTGTATGAGCCCAAGCAGTACTTCCAGGTGTGGAATAGCGTTGCTTCCAGAACCTGAAGAGGCTCACGGGGCCCTGGGCTTCCTTCTCAGTGGTCGGGGCCACAAAGGGGAAGCAACTTGCCTCTGCTTTGGAGGGGACATCCCAGCCCGCCCTGGACAGCAGGAGCCCCTGAACACCGTGCTGCCCTGTTTCACCGGAGCGTTTACTTCCCTCTCTGACTGGGGGGCACAGGAGTGTGTGTGTCTCATGGAGCCATCTGGTGTGCCAGGCCCCCCAGCTCATCTGTAACCGAGCCAAAGGGGCTCATTCTGCTCGCTGCAATCCAGCGCTGATCAATTGCAAACGCGTCGGTGGTTGAGAAAGGAAAGTTCATACGATTCGCTGGCATAATCGGAAGATGGTGGACTAGTGTCCTAAAGAACCATCTTAAAATCATACAGAATCTTGAGGCAGTTATATAGGGAAATGGGCAGGGAAGGAGGGGGTTTAGGATATTGACCAATCTGGTGTGACGAACTTCAAGGTGCCACATTCTCTCTCTTCTTCTGTCATCTGTGATGGGTACCAACACAGAGTTTTTCCTTCTGGAGGTCGTCGTGTTCCCGGGGGACTCAGAGAACAAAGTCATTGTCTTATCACAGCTGGGAGATATAGGTAAGCAAAAGCCATAGAACTAGCAGATCACGTATTTTGCAAAAGCGAGAGGTGCTTAATCATCGAGGCTACGAGGCTACGTGCAGGCTAGAATGTATTCTTAGAGACTAGTGAGTCAGGATCACAGTTACAATATTGCTTCCTTTCCCTAAGATGGCTTCCCTCATGCTACCTTAAGACCTAGCTGTTACAAATCTGGCCCCCTCCGTGGGATGCGCCAGAGGGAGTGGATCGACACGAGAGTCTGTGGGAGCCTCGGGGGGCCTAGGCCCCTTGGTCCAGAGACCCGAGAGGACAGAGAGAGGCGCAGAGAGGTAAGGTCGCCTTGGGGGGAAGACCTCAGCGTATACCTTTGTGTTTCTTTTCCCCTGTGAACTCTTCATCCCTTGCTCGTTTCCCATTGGGTGTTGGGCTGTTTCTTGTCAATTTCTAGGAGCTCGACATGTCATTGGTGATTATGCTTTTCTGTGGTATATTTGCAATGTTTTTCTCAGTTTTTCATTCGCCTTTGCTTCGCATATGATGTTTTGTGTTCTGCAGAGAATTTAGATCTGTAACTCAAGTATATCAATCTTTTTCTAAAACTTGGGCTTCTGGATTTTGAGTCACAGAAGGCCTTCCCCAACTCCAAAACTTATACAGTTATCTATTACGTATCTGTCTTTTGCCCGTTTTCTCTTGGGTGTTCAGCTGTTTCTTATCAATTTCTGGGCTCTCTTTATATCATTGGGCAGGATAAATAGAAACTAATGCCTTGCGTCAGTCGAGGGTATCTTTTGCTGACAAACGAGTGTGGGCAACTCATGAAAGGAAATGGTTTTCAGGAATTTCAGATTAGGAAATTATCATGGATCCATAATGATTGACGGCTCTGTTCTCTCCCTCAGAGACTATAAACTTTCTCAGAGCAGGGGCCTGTCTTTGTCATGCCTATGCCCCTGTCACCACGTCTCAGCACACGGCCATCACTCAATAAATATTCCCTGAGTGGATGCACCCTAATTGATACCCTTCATTCAGGAATCTGACCACGTTGGGGGATGCCTTGGTGGTAGACATGTATCTCCCACTCTCTTCTCCAGTCGAAAGCTTCTACCCGTATCCTCTGTGCCTTTCCGCCCTCTACCCCTGGATTAGAAAGGTCAAATACAATTATTATCAACTGTATTCATCATGGTTTTAAATTTTCTATATTTTATGACGCTTTGACATCTTGAGGGCCTGCCAGCCTGGAAGAGACTGCCCCTCCAGGGCTAGCTAATTCCTAGAGATGGCAACATCCTTGCCTGGGAGCCCGCCTTTCATGTGCAAACCAACCAATCCAAAGCCCGTGTCCGCAACCCCGGCCTTTATTTACTCTCACTTGTCTAGCCCGTATTTCCCCTGCCCTCTATCACCCCAGGGCCAGGTCCCTGACAACTGGAGACCACCCCTATAGCCCAGAGCCCCCTGAACTATATTCCAGCTATCTAGTCCTAAACTCGTTCAGACTTGCCTGCCCCGCCTCGCCCATTCCTCCCCCGCCCCGCCCCGCCCGTTCCTCCCCTGCCCTCCTCCTCCAAAGGACAGTAAAGGCCATGCTTTCTGAAACCTCTGCTGCCTCCAGGAATGCTTCCCTATGTGGCGTGGCGTGCCCCCTTGTGTTGGCAACTATAAGTGATAAGACTTCCTTCAATGGTACTGACCTCTCCTTGGTTCCCCCTGTAAAGGCTGTAGGGAAACCATGTTCTCCGGAGAGAGCCAGGATTCAGCAAGCGAAGAAATTTGGGGGAAAGGGACAGTATTTCAGAAGTCGGGGAGAAGTAAAAGAAAAGATCAGAAAAGGTGAGGAGCTAAGGCGGGGAGAGATGCAAGCCTTAATTTTTGTGGCGACTGGAGGAAATAGTGTAATGAAAGTGGTCCTCTCAGCATCAGTTTCGAGAAGTGAAGAAGAATCGAGTCCTGACGGAGAGCCTTGATACGATGCCTGTTTCCTGTTCGTAAACGCTGTCAGGACTACTGTCTCAAGCGGGAAGAAACAAGGCATACCTCACTGAAAGCTGCATAGTAGTTCGACAAGCAACTCTCACACGCAATTCTCCGTCTCACTAGCACAAAAGCATAACCGTTAAAGGCGTTTCGACAAACTCGTGAAGAGTGAAGAACGCAACCGAAACAAACCAGCAATCAGGCAGCAGAAAAACTGTCTCAGATCTACTGTTTAACCCTCATGTATTCCCCCGAGGGGGGTGCACCGTTCCTGGAAGTACTGCAATACCAGGTCGATGCGTGGAGTGGACGGAGCAAGCTCCTATTCCATCTCCCTGCTCCAAAAATCCATTTAATATATTGTCCTCGGATAGAGGACGTATCAGATATTAAACTGATAAGAACAGATACTACACTTGATCTTAGCCAAAAGGCCGAGAAGCGATGCCTGTCACCCTGGCCTCGCCGTCGCCGGCCGCCTGTCACCCATATTCAGCTCACGGTGAGCCGCGTCCCGCTCAGTCCGGGTCTCACTTCCTTTGCTCCTTTGACTGGACGATGGCAATCGCCAGACAGTCGGCTCTGGTGCAGACCTTTTATTCCCCATCTTTTTAAAGAAAACTTATATACCTGTTGTTGCCTGTCGCCCTGGGACTGACGCGCCATTTCTAATCTGCATGCCCCGCCTCTTCCCGCCCGAGGAGGCGTGGCTACGGCGGGCCGACCGTGCCTTCCGGGCCGCCTCTGCGCGCCTCCGGGTGAAGCTGGGCGGAGCCCGGCTCCTCTCTTGTGCTCCTGGGGCGAAAGGACAGAACCAAGGGAGGAGGGGTGGGCGGCAAGAGGGCCTCTGAGAAGGAGCTGTCGGCGGAGAGCTTCCCGAAGAAAGACAGGGTCGCAAGACGTGTTCACTGGAAAGGCCCAGGCTGTATCGCGTTAAATGGGGTGTCCGCGGGCGGAAAGACGAGCTTGGTAGGTGTCGCATGAGGGGCTCTTTCTGACTCAGGGAGCCGAAGGTCTGGAGGGGGCTTCCCGGAGCGGGGAGGGCAGCCTGCCTGCCAGGCGGAAGGCAGGGGGCGGACAGTGGGGAGCAGGGAGGAGGCGTGTCAGGGGCCGGGGAGGCCGGGCGGGGCAGCCCGATGCATTCTCCCCGACTCCGGCGCCTGCGTCTGTCGGTGCGTCTGCGGAGGGATCGTATCCCGGTCTTCGTGCACAAAGCGCCCTCTGCCGGGGACGTCGTTTCCCTACACCTCTTCCTCACCTGGCTACTTACGCAGAGGCTCTGGACTCGGCTTGGGTGTCGCTTCCTCCAGAAAGCCTTCCTTGAGCGCCCTTCCGCACCCCATCCCCAGTCTCCTTGGCGGCCCTCCTATGTATTTCCTCCCACCCCGTCATTCATTTTCGGTACGCCCTCACCGCCCTTTTCGGGCACTGAAAATCTCCCCCACTGAAATCTGAGATCATCGAGTGCGGTGACCCTCGTCGGTAGTTATCTCTGTATCCCAGCACTAGTCCCGTAGCCGGCGTGTAGGAGATGCTCAGCAAATGTTTGCTGAGTGAATAAAAGATGCGCAAAACGGACTGAGTCAGAAGAGCCGATGCGGGGGTGAAGAAGGGAAGATCCGGCCAGGGGTGGCAGGACACCAGAGAGGAGAGGTGACTGCCAGGGAGGCTCTGGGCATCAAGGCCCGTCAATGCGTTAAGGCCTCTGGCAAAGTTGGGATCAAGTTTCCCCCCGTGGCAAAGACTGCCGGCTGCCCAGTCAGCCTTTCCCATCCTCCTTCCTAAGACAACTTCAGTTTAGTTGGGGAGTTGATATTTCTTTCATTTGATCTCAGAAAAACTAGACGGTATCGTGGATGTAGGACTGGAACCCCATCGCTCATTTCACCCTGCAGCTTGGGGAGCCTGGCGGTGGGTGCTGCCTGAGCCCTCCCCATGCCGGCCCCTGGGCAGAGCGCCCTCTCCTGTATGATCTCATTTGTTTCGCTCAAGGCCCCTGAGAGGTGGGTATTGTTTTTTATTATTATCCAGGGCCGGGACTAGGTGGAGGCCGGTGAGACACTCGCCCTGGGGGGAAAATTTAAGGGAGTGCCCCCCCCAAAACTCTTCAGTAACCAAGATAAATAATATTTTCATACAATTTATCTTCTGTCTCTCTCTTTTCTTTTTGGTGAGCAAGTTTGGCCCTGAGCTAAGGTCTGTTGCCAATCTTCCTCTTTTTGTTTTGCTCAGGAAGACTGGCTCTGAGCTAACATCTGTGCCCATTTACCTCTATTTTGTATGTGGGACGCTTCCACAGCGTGACTTGACGGGTGGTGCGTCGGTGCGCACCCGGATTTGAACCTGTGAACCCCAGGCCGCCAAAGCAGAGTGCGCGAACTTAACCGGTACGCCACCAGGCCAGCCCCACAATTTATCTTCTCTTGAACCTTTTGTGTGTGTGTGTGTGTGTGTGTGTGAGGAAGATCAGCCCTGAGCTAACATCCGTGCTAATCCTCTTTTTGCTGAGGAAGACCGGCTCTGAGCTAACATCTATTGCCAATCCTCCTCCTTTTTTTTTCCTTCCCCAAAGCCGCAGTAGATAGTGGTATGTCATAGTTGCACGTCCTTCTAGTTGCTGTGTGTGGGACTCGGCCTCAGCATGGCCGGAGAAGCGGAAAGCGCCGGTGCGCGCTGGGATCCAAACCATGGGCCGCCAGCAGCGGAGCGAGCGCACTTAACCGCTAAGACACCGGGCCGGCCCCTATCTTCTCTTGATTATAAGATATTTATCTTGATTACCGGGTTTTTTTGGTGTTCCCTTAAATTTTGTTGCCAAGGCAAGTGCCTCACTCACATTACTCCACTCTGATCCCCACCTGTTATCATCAACCCCCTCCTATTGACCTGAGCTGTCACAGCCACTGGCCACATGCACCTCTGGAGCGCTGGAAACATGGTCAGTCCGAGGCCGGCCCGGTGGCGTAGTTGTTAAGTTTATGCACTCCACTTTGGTGGCTCGGGGTTCCCAGTTGGGATCCTGGGCTCGAACCTACATGCCGCTCATCAAGCCATGCTGTGGTGGCATCCCCTATACAAAATAGAGGAAGATTGGCAACGGATGTTAGCTCAGGGCCAGTCTGCCTCACCAAAAAAAAAAAAAAAAAAAAAAACGTGGTCAGTCCTATGAATGTGATTGATTGAGATGTGCTGTAAGTGAAAATACGCATGAGATTTTGAAGACACAGTATACAAATTGTAAAATATCTCAATTTTTTAAAATATTGGTTACACATAGAAGTGATATTTGGATATAGTGACTTAAAATACGCAACTTAACTTCACCTGTTTCTCTTTATTTTATTATTTTATGTGGCTACTAGAAAATTAACAGTTACATACGTGACTTACATATTTCTAGTGGAAAGCACTGTCATAGACTGAAGCTCAGAGGCTGAGCAACTTGCCTAAGGTCACACAGCTAATATGAAGCAAGGTCAGGATTGGAACTCAAGCAGCCCGTTAACCTTGTGAGGCCTCAGTTTTTTTAAACTATGGAATGGGCGTAATGATAACGCCTCTCTGATTAGGGTATTTGTGAAGCTACCTGTGGAAATGACAGGCATATAGGAATCTCTTAACAAGTGCACTCGAGGAAAAGTCACTTCTCATCTGTAGGCTAGAGATAATATCCACTTTACAGTGTTGTGAACAGTCTTCCCCCGCCCACCTGGGGCATTCCTGCTGCACAGCCCACTTTACCTGGCTTTCTGTTCCCGCCAGCTGCCTCGTCATTGCGGACGCCCGTGATCATCACGTGGCGTAGATACAGGCATAGACACAGACATACAGGCACGTAGCTATATGGTTACAGTCACAAATATGCCTACATTGTTGGTCTGTTTGCTCCTCACCTCGACGGTAGAGATTCTGTTTGCCCCTCTATCCCGGCACCTAGGACAGTGCTCGGCACATACATGGCACTTGATAAATATTTGTTGAATGAGTGAACGAGGGTCAAATGAGACAATATATGATGTGCTTAGCCTGCCCCTGACATGACTCTTCAGGCCTCCCCATCCCGTGATCTCTGCTCACGTCTGTGTGTCCCAGACCATCTTCTGCTCATGATTTGGTGTCCCTGAGAAGGGGGTCGCTATGGTCTGAACACCCCAACCGTCTGTTCATCTCTCACCGGCCTCCTCCTTGTCCTGCCTGGCCTTCTGGCCATTTGGGCAGGTGTCTTAGTCCCCATCCTGGGTTGGACACTCCCTGAAGGCAAGGACGGCATCTGGCTCATCTGTGTTCCCAGCACCTGCCCAGGTGTGTCACATCACGTTACAGGTGGTTAATGACGAGACAAATAAATTAAGAATATTTGCAACCCGAACCACAGAAAAAGTACTTTTCTTTCCAACATATAAAGAGTTCCTGGAAACAATTATAAAAGACCAACCATCCAGTAGGGAAAACATGGGGACAGGCCAGGCACAGACAGTTCATGAAAATAAAAAGTGGTTCTTAAGCAGACATACAAAATTAAATGAAAACTACACCAAGATAGAGTTTGTCCCATCCCTCGTGCCCCACGCTCATTCTTATCCTCCCAGCTGGGCTTGGTGCAGGCCCCTGGCTCCCTGACCGGGGAAGTCTGCCCGGCCTCTGGGTGCAGGAGGCCGACATGAGACTTGAACCAAGGAGTTCCCACTCAGAGGCCAAGAGACTGTTCATGGGGCTCAGATCTGCTCTCTGACAGTTGTTTTGTGTCTCTGTGTGTGAGCCGGGTACTCTGTGGCACATTGGTGGTGACGGTCTCATTTAATCTTTACAACGCGCTTGGGAAGTGTTTGCATGCCCATTCCTCAGAGGGGAAATCCAGCTCGGAGAGGCTGCCTCATCTCCCACGATGCTTCCAAAGGTCTCCCCAAACCCTCGGCTCATTCCTTTCTGTATCTAAGAGTGGCTTGCTGACCTGTTAGGGGCTTGGGATGATGATAACAGCTCTCTGTTGTCGATTTGCAGGAGAATGTTTAAAGTACTCATCCATCGTCAGGGCCGGCCCGGTGGCGTAGCGGTTAAGTGTGTGCGCTCCGCTTCCCGCGGCCCGGGGGTTGCAGGCCCGGATCCCGGGCGCGCACCGATGCACCGCTTGTCAAGCCATGCTGTGGCGGCGTCCCATATAAAGTAGAGGAAGATGGGCACGGATGTTAGTCCAGGGCCGATCTTCCTCAGCAAAAAGGAGGATTGGCATCGGATGTCAGCTCAGGGCTAATCTTCCTCACACACACACACACACACAAATAATAAAGTACTCATCGTCAGGGAAAATGTACACCTTTAGAGTAACTTTCTAGTAATCTGCTCTCAACCCTGGAGGCTCAAAGTGTGGTCTGTGAACAGCAGTATCTACATTTTTGTGTGTGTGTGAGGAAGATCAGCCCTGGGCTAACATCCATGCCCATCTTCCTCCATTTTATGTGGGACGCCGCCACAGCATAGCCTGACAAGCGGTGCGTTGGTGCACGCTAGGGATCCCAACCCTGGGCTGCCAGCAGCGGATCGTGCGCACTTAGCCGCTACGCCACAGGGCCAGCCCAGCAGCATCTACGTTTTATGTCGCCTGGGAGCTGGTTAGAAATGCAGAGTGGCGGGCACGAGGCCAGACCTACTGTCTTAGTTTGCTATGGCCGCCATAAGAAAGTACTATGGACTGGGGCCTTCAACAACACAAATGTATTTTCTCAGAGTTCTGGAGGCTGGAAGTCCCAGATCAGGGTGCCAGCGTGGTCGGGTTCTGGTGAGCTCCCTCTTCTCGGCTTGTGGATGGCTGCCTTCTCACTGTGTCCCCATGTGGTGGAGAGAGAGCAAGTTCTCTGGGGCTTCTTCTTCTAAGGGGACTAAACCCACCATGAGCGCCCCACCCTCAAGACCTCATCTAAACCTAATTACCTCCCAAAGCCCTTACCTCCAAATACCATCACGTTGTGGGGTAGGGCTTCAATATATGAACTTCAGGGGGAACACAGTTCAGTCCATAACACCCACTCAACCTGAATCTGCATTTTAATAAGGTCCACAAGGGATTCGTGTGTATATCAAAGATTGAGAAGCAAGGCTTTAAGTCACATACATTGGAAAAGAAATGGCAGTCGGGGGTCAATTTGTACATGTCACTTTGTACGTTATGTGAGGAAGAGATTCCACATTACACTGGTTTCCTGGGCCGATGTTTTTGTTATTGGTTGAGATAAACTCATTTAACATCATTATAATAACAGCTACCCTGTATAGAGGACTTTGGATATGCCAAGCCCTTTGCTGAGTACTGCACGCATTTTACCTTATTTAATTCTCATGACAACCCTATGAGATAAGTATGATCATCCCATTTTACAGATGTAGAGGTTGAGGCTGGGAGAGAGAAGTAATTTGCCCAAGGGCTCACTGGGAAATGTTAAAGCCAGGACTGGAAGTCATCTTCAGAGCCAGTGGCCCTCAGTGTGGTCCCCAGACCAGCAGCATCGGTATCACCTGAGAACTTGTTAGAAAAGCACATTCTTGGGCCCATGAGTCCAAGACTGACCAAATTAGAAATTCTGGAAGTGGGGCCCAGAAATCTGTGTTTTAGCAAGTCCTCCAGATGATTCTGATGTACTCTCAAGTTTGAGAACCACTATTGGAAGCTATATTCCCTCTCAATGTATGCGAGACAACACGGGTGACTTGGCAGAGAAATCTCCTATCAAATAAAAAAGACTGAATGGAGTATATATGGCCACTGGGGATTGGCGCCTGGTGTGAACGCTCCGGGGAGCCCAGCAGCTTGGATACCCGGGCGCTCATCCTGTTCCCTGAGGAGCTGGGCTGGCTCTCCCCTTGCTCCGCCTCTCTGCCTCCCTCGCCATTGCTCCCCGGGCACTGTCACCCTCCCGGGGCTCCTGTTGCTGTTTCTCGATGACCACCCAAGTCCCCTCCTCCAGCCAGGGCCTCCGCCGAGCGCCAGGCTCCTGTGCAAATGGACGCTGGACATCCGTCCCCACGTGGATCTGTCCCCGCAGACACCACAACGTGCCTGCACCTGAGCTCTTCATAACCGTCCCGGCCGTGCAGCCTCCTCCTGCCTCGGCCTTCCCTGCACCGATTATTAGGCCCTCAGTGAAAGTATGGGAAATGTGATTGAATTTAGATTTTCTGCTCAAATAACGTTTAAATCGGATCTCGGCTCCACAAAACACTTGAAGAGGGTAGATTTTCCATTCGCAACCCCAAACTGTACGAAAGGCCCTGTCTGAAAGGAAGACTCCAGAAGGAGGCCAAGGAACCTGTATAACTCAACCCCCACCTCCCGCTCCACTTTTCTTCAGGAATCAGGCAGTGACAAGAACATCCACCAGGGGGCAGCATCTGCTGCTTTCCAGCCCTTAGTTGGGCCCTGGGACTTCGTTTTGGGAGGGTTGCCTCTGAAAGGGCCCCTAGTAGAGGAGAAGGGTACTTAGGGGACCCTTTCACACACATTTTTTTCCACACTCATTCTAAGAAGTAGGTTGTGTTTTCTCCATTTTATTCTTGAGGAGACAAAGCTGAGATTTGAAAAATGAGTCTTTGCAATTCTTAAGCTGAAGCTGCTCCTTGGCATCCCCTCCCCCTCCCCACCCCCACTCCTGCAGCCTCCTCTCCTCCCTTCACTTGTGCGCCCAGACAGGTACTTGGCTAGGACGCTGTGGAGACAAGGATGTCCTCAGCCACTTCCTAGGTGAGCTCCATCCACCCCTGCCCCCCGCTACTCCACAGCATGGACTGTCGTGGGGGACAGGACCTGGAAACATCAAAGCCTCTTCTCACAAACTGAGGACACGAGGCTCCCCGGGGGGGAAGTGACTTTTCCAAGCCATTCTACCAGTGAGGGACAGGACTCATGCTGACTCTCAGCCCAGGGCTGAGCCTGCCAGGCCCTTGAGGGAGCCTCTCTCTCCAGTGGCATCCCCACCACTGGCCTCTGTTTTTCTCCTCCAAGAAGTCCCTCCTTCCCCCGAGGGTGCAATACTACCGAGACCTTGCCTAGAAATGCAACATTTTATAGACATTCCTGGCCAACCCAGTATCAACAGAACCCCCAAGGGCGCAGGGACTGCAGACCAGGAAACTCCTAGACTATGGTGGATGTTTGGTTCCCACACTCAGGGAACCCCCCCCCACCCCCCCCCGAGTACATTTAATCATTGCACCGTGCACTCATGAATTCATGAAAGGTCTCCTGACTGCCTGCTGTGTCCCAGCCCGGGGCTGGGCACTGCCGAGCTGTAGATGGGAAGAACCAGCTCCTGGGCTCAGGACTCAGTCTGCAGGGGGAGACAGCTCTGAGGGGGAGCAAAGACACAGCATCCATCCAGGTGGGGAGCCAACAGGAGAAAGCAGGTAGGTCCCAGCTAGTCTGTCCTTCTGTCTGGAATGCTTACCTGACTCCTTGTCACTTAAACCTTGGCTCTAATGTCACCAACTGGAGAGGGCTTCCTGAGCACCTCCCCTCCAATCTGAAGTAATTCCCTTCCCCCAGTCACTCTCCAGCACACCTCCCTGCTTTATTTCCTTGATGGCATGCATCACCGTCTGAAATTATCGTCTTTATTCGCTGCCTGTCTCTCCCCACCCCCCACTATAAGGTACACTCCGTGAGGGCAGGTCCTTATCCATCTCACTCGGGGCTGTATGTTCAGAACTTAGAGCGGAGCCTCGCACCTAGCAGGCACTCCGTATGTGATGGTTCAGTGTATGAATGTTCGAATGTTCTCCTCAGCAGCAAATGCCCCAGTGCACTAGGTGCTGGGCTGCGATCTTGTGGAGAGAAAGGGCTGCAGAGGTGAGGCTGCCAGGAAAGAAAATGGTCATTAATAGAGGAAGGCTCTCTGGGACCAGGGCTGGGGTCGGGTGGGGGTGGGGACTGGAGTTCCCATTTAAAGGAGACGCACTGGGGTAGGCCCACAGCCTGGTGCTGCACTCCTTCCCTCCCCACCTCCTCCTTCCCTGCTCCCTGCCCCACCTCCTCCTCCCCATTTGTTCATCAACACCTTCCCTGGAAAACATAAAAGATGCAGGGTGGGGTGGGATTGCCAGTGTCATCTCCTTTATCAGATAATCAAGTGACAATTTCTGTCTTGGGTGTGAGGCCCAGGAAATATAGGAGAAATGTTAAAGAGGTTTGAAAGATTGTGGAAGAAACAGGAGACAATCTGGGTGTTTTCAGTTTCTGTGTGTTTTTGGTTTCACAGCCATTGTAACATTTGTTCAAAGCCAAGTTTGGCCAATTTCTAGCTGGGTGACCTTGGACAAATTACCTAACCTTTCTGTGCTTCGGTTTCTTCTCTTTAGAATAACCGTACTTACTTCCTGGGTTGAGCTGTGTATTAAAAAAGGAAAAGTATTCAAAGTTCCTAGACCAGAGCCTGGCATGCAGTGGCCACTCGGCAGGGTAGTGGTTCCCAACCTCTTGGCCTGCTCTGTCTTGCCCTCTCCTAACTCACCGGGCTCAGCTCTGCCTCTGTGCCTTAGCTCCTGCTGCAATCTGCCACCTCCAACACGGTGGTGTAACAAACGAATTTCCTAAGGTCCTGATCTCTTCAGGGATTCGGGGAGGCTCCCTGCATCGCTGGGGAAACCAGGTGGCTGGTTTTGTAGCAGGGAGGGGAGGAAGGAGGTGGCAAGGCAGGCTGCTGCAAAACGGATGGGAAGCTGGTGGGCAGGAGCTAGGCCCTCCTGCCTGGCAATGACTTCCCCTCCCCTTTTTCCAATCCCCCTCATATATAGCCTTTAAAAACGTTAATTACATAAGAAATGCAAGAATCCAGCCTCCTTGTAAAAAATGGCAATATTAAAGTTACAATTTCATTCTCCTTTGATCCCCCTTCCCTCCTTCAATTTTACCTACCTCCCTGCAGGTAATCACTGTTATCCTTTTGGTCACCCTGCCCCTTTGTGACATCTCCTCCTCTTCAGGGCTGCCCAGACTGTATCAGGCTGCAATGACTGGGAAGATGCCACCCAGTCCTGTCCCCTCTTCACCAATCCTACATAGGACTAATTAACTTCTAGAAACCTTTCCAGAAGCTTCTGGTTGGCACTATCTCTCCCTCCTCTGAAGTCCTACAAGTGGTTGTCTTATGATTTACCAGGGCCCAATGTTCTGGGTCAGTGGCCAGTCTTGTTTCTCTCACTAGAGAGTAAGCCCTCTGAGGCCAGGCCCTGAGGCCTGCACATCCTCTATATCCCTGTAGTCTCTCTGGCTCATGCAGAGCACACAGTATGAATGTCAATAAACATCCAATGGAGTGAAGAAGAATTCCGTCTTTATCTATTTGACCAAGGGTGGCCCTTGGGGCTGGTGGGTGTGGAGTGTGTGTGTGGGGAGGGTGGCATGTGCTGCTGGCTGGTACCCTGACCAGCAATTCTGGAATAACTGCTACGGATGTCTCCCTGATGAAAGAGGATAGATAGCTAAGTGGTGAGGGGCCCAGGCACTGGATTCACACAGATCTTTGCTCAGCCTCTTACTGGCTATGTGTGACCTTAGACAAGTCATTGAACCCTTTGGAGCTTTCTTCACCTATAAAATGCAGACAACACCAGTCTCTCGTGCACGGCTACTGTGAAGATCAACAGGGGTAATGGGTTTAGGTTGTTTTATGGGATTCCAGGTTCACACAGGTTTGAACACTGAATTAGGAAAGATAAATGAGGAAGACTTGTCAGCATCTCTCGAGTAGACCCTGGTAGAGGGAGTGCGCACGTGGGGTGGATATCTCTGCCTGGGGGAGGGGATGCTGTGGTACTGCGAGTATTAAGCACTTCACCTCTGCTCCTGAGCTCCTGAGTCGAGCAGAAGAGAGAGGGAATTCTTGGAGGACAGGCAGGATTTCAGCAGCTGGGAAGAAGTGAAAGAAAAGATAAGAAACAGTGATGGTGACAAGGCACGGGCAACTGACACGGTAGAATTGGTGTTGTCTGGAGAAAACGATAACACAGTACGAGGTTCATCATGTCAGCTTCTGGTGCTGAGCGCAGATCAAGTCCTAATGTTTTGTGTTGATGAACTCACAATGCTTCTCAGAACGCCTTTAGAGTAACTGAACTACATCCTCAGACCGAGATACAAAAAAACAGCCGGTAGCATCAGACTGGAGTTACACACTTACCGTATAGCAGACCATTACTGTTCATGATGTAAACTAGAACGTTGACTGGCCTTAAAAGTTACTTTAGGGGCCGGCCCGGTGGCGCAAGCGGTTAAGTGCGTGCGCTCTGCTGCGGCGGCCCGGGGTTCGCCGGTTCGGATCCTGGGCGCGCACCAACGCACTGCTTGGCAAGCCATGCTGTGGCGGCATCCCGTATAAAGTGGAGGAAGATGGGCACGGATGTTAGCCCAGAGCCAGTCTTCCTCAGCAAAAAAAGAGGAGGATTGGCAGATGTTAGCACAGGGCTGATCGCCTCACACACACACAAAAAAAGTCACTTTAGCAAAACACTAACAGTAACCGTGAAACACGTCCACACTAGCATTCCTATCTAAACATAGAAGTCAACGTCTGTTTTTCAAACTTTGATTATTTCCCCTAGGGGGTGCACCCTTCTTGGAGATACTGCAGTACCAGGTGGATGCATGAAGTGGACAGAGCAAGCTCTTATTCCCTCTCCTTACCCCAAAACCCATTTAATATGTTGTTCTCGGATAGAGGCCGTATACAGATATTAAACCGATAAGAACAGATACTACACTCGATCTTAGCCAAAGGCCAAAAATAAAACCTCTCACCCTGTCCTTGCCGTCACCTGCCGCCTGTCACCTAATTTAACTCAAGGTGAGCCGTGTCCAGCTCAGTCCAGATCTCATTGCTTAGTATCTTGCCACTCATGCATTAGACTCTTGTGCCGAATTTTAAGTTCTCTACCTTTTTTTGTGTGTGTGTGAGGAAGATCAGCCCTGAGCTAACATCCGTGCTAATCCTCCTCTTTTTGCTGAGGAAGACCGGCTCTGAGCTAACATCTATTGCCAATCCTCCTCCTTTTTTTCCCCAAAGCCCCAGTAGATAGCTGTATGTCATAGTTGCACATCCTTCTAGTTGCTGTATGTGGGATGCCGCCTCAGCATGGCCGGACAAGGGGTGCGACGGTGTGCACCCAGGATCCGAACGGGGGCCCCCAGTAGCGGAGCCTGCACACTTAACCGCTAAGCCACAGGCCAGCCCTAGTTCTCTATCTTCTTTTTTTTTAATTTTTTCCCCCAAAGCCCCAGTAGATAGTTGTATGTCATAGTTGCTCATCCTTTTAGTTGCTGTATGTGGGACGCAGCCTCAGCATGGCGGGACAAGCGGTGCCTTGGTGCGCACCTGGGATCTGAACCGGGGCCGCCAGCAGCGGAGCGCACCCGGGATCCGAACCGGGGCCGCCAGCAGCGGAGCGCGCGCACTTAACTGCTAAGCCAGGGGGCTGGCCCAATTCTCTACCTTTTTAAGTGAAAAAATTTTAAGTGAATTTTTATATCCGATTTTGTGCCTTGCCCATTTCTAATTTGCATGCCCCGCCCTTCCCTCGCAGGTAGGCGTGGCTGCACGGGTCGTTCTCCGCCTCCTCAGGAGGACCTCTGCCCGTGTGAGCGGAAGCTAGTCTGGGATGAGCTCTTCATGGGTATAAGCTCTTGGGGAAAGACAGAACCAAAGGGAATTGCGGGTGGGTGCACAGAGGGATCAGTGGAGTGATAGGGAGTTGGAGCAGACCTCTCGGTCAGAGTTCTGAAGAAAGCCCTGTGGTCATCACTCTGAGGACAGTAGGGTCCCACGAGCTGGCCCGGTCCATGCTGAAGACCCAGCCAAGGGCTGAGAGCCTAGAAGCGCCGGTCTGGAGTCGCCTATCAGGGCCCACAGAGAGCAGTTGGAACCTAAGGTCGAGCCCTGCGAGGACTGCCTCCCTGGTTGTCAGCACCCCTGTCTTACCCTGTTGACAGGGCCCTTGGGCAAACTCCTTAATCTCCCGAGCCTCAGTTTCCCCAGTTGAAAAGTGGAAACTTTAATGCCTACCTTCTGGGGTTGAGGGATCATAAAAGGAACTAATGAGGCGACCTCAGTTTAGTAGTCTAGAATGTGGGTTCTGGTGTCCGACAAGGTTCCCGTGAAGGGGTCGTGGCTGTGACACTGAAGCAACTGAACAACTGTATTGCCTGTAGACAATACAATAGGAAACATTTATTGTTTGGGCCAGGCTTTGTGCTAAGTGCTCTCCTCTTGTCAAACTTGCAGAGTTTACCTACAGATGGAGCAGCTGAGACAGAGAGGTTAACCAACTTGCCCAAGACTACACAGCTAGTTAGTGGAAGAGGCTGGATCTGCCTGTGAAGGCGAGAGCATGGGGCCTAGAAAAGGGCACTAAAAGAAAAGCTGTTCTTGTGTCGAGCCCACTGTGAGACCAAGTGTTGCTGAGCCTGACACACAGGTCTTTTGTCTGCAGAGAGGCAGGAACGCAGCCTTCTGGTGCAGGTGGACTTGGAAGACCTGGACTAACCCATGTTGACCTCTTAATTACTGTGTGACCTAGTGCATGGCGTGGCCTCCTTGCGTAACCCTTCTGCCTTTGACATGTTATCTGTAAATTGGAGATAATGAAATGAGAAATTATTAGACATAATTATTAGGAATGAGATATGTTTGGCACATAGTATACCTTAAGAACCAAACACTTGCCTGAAAAATATCTCAGGCAAGTCACTTCTCTGTAGCTTAGCCTCTTCATCTAGAAAATGAAAATATTAACAGCTGGCATATAGTCCTGTGCTTAATCTTCCCTCATCCACCCGCTCCTGTTCTCCCTTACCTGGCTTTATTTTACTCCATAGCACATATCACCTGACATTTTGTACATTTATTTGTTTATTGCCTTTCACCTAACAGCGTGTAAACTCTAGAGCAAGAATCTTTGTCTATTTTGTCCACGTTTATATCTCTAGCGCTAAGAACAGTGCCCGGCATGTACTAGACATTTAGTATATTTTGGCTGAATAAATGAATGAATATTAAATAATGTGATTTGGGCCGGCCCCGTGGCTTGGTGGTTAAGTGCGCGCGCTCTGCTGCTGGCGACCCGGGTTCGGATCCCGGGCTCGCACCGACGCGCTGCTTCTCCGGCCATGCTGAGGCCGCGTCCCACATACAGCAACTAGAAGGATGTGCAGCTGTGACACACAACTATCTACTGGGGCTTTGGGGGGAAAAATAAATAAATAAAATCTTAAAAAAAAAAAAAATAATGTGATTTGTACAAATAGAAAGTGATTAGCAAACCTCCTGGCTTGTGGTAATTATTATGACCCTCACTGTATTTCACTACCTTTCTGCTCAATTCCACATGTATCGGGCCATCTTGTGCTCACTAATTTAGTTTCCTAGGTATTTTATCTTTAGAACGAGGTAACTTGGATTGCAGATATGCATGTTCTGTCCTCGCAAAGGAGTAACTCCCATTGTAAACTACTGATTTAGCATCCCTGTTCATGCACCAACTTCTTGTGAGTTTGGTTAATGTGAGTCAGTCCCCCTCAGCTGGCTCACATCAATGTGCACAGACGAAAGTGCTTGCAAAAGTTAGGGCAACCCCAGGGTGGGGCTGTCTGGTGAGCTACAATCCGGGTGTCCTACAGTCTCACTATGGACCCAGTTACCATCACTGCGAGGGTGTTGGGAGTGATAGGCCAGGGAGAGAGACTTGAAGAGCATAGCTAGCCTTCTCAGCCATGCCTGCTTCCCACAGCCTTGCCAACCATCATGTTGTCAAACTTTGGCCTAATATCCAGTGGTATCTCATACTGTGAGCAAAGTTGTGTATCTTTTCATGTGCTAAAGATCCACTATTATTTTCTTCTCTGTGAACTGAGGAAATTCTGTGAATTTCCTATCCTTTGCCCATTATTCTCTGAATTATTGATCTTTTTGCATTTCTATCTCTAACCCACTTCGTATTTATCCTAGTATATGAATTCAGGTATAGATCTGATTTTATTTTTTCTGGATGGCTTCTCAGTTGTCCCCATATTATCATATATGGAATAGCCCATCTAATCATCAATTTCAGATGCCACCTCTAGCACATAAAAAAGTCCTCACACATATATTTTTGTCTATTTCTGGACTTAAAAAAATCTTCTGATATCTTAACTTTTTAAAATTTTTGATTCAACTGATTCTTCGGCATCACACCTACTCTGTGCCTGTCACTGTGTGGGTCCTGGGATCACACAGGTGAACATGCCTTTGTCCCTGTGGTCGGCAAGGGGCATCTGTCACGTTCTTCCATTCCTCCTCTGGCCGCCACTCAACCATATCCACTGTTCACAAAGCTGCCAGGGGAGCCTGTGCACAACCAGAGAATGTCTGCCCATGCCAAGGCTGCCAACTCCAGGTGCTCCTAAATGTTCTGTCCTCGGGCATCAGAGGGCTGCTAGGTCCCCCGCCAGCTGGGAAGGAAGCCTCGTCAAGCCCAGGCCCTACTGTGTCTGTTTTTCCTGGCCCTGCAGCAGCCCTGCGTTCATCTCAATTTTTACCCTGTCCTCTTGGACAGCTCCATTAGGTTCTTTTCATCACATCAGCTCCCACAACTAGTTGAAGAGACCTGGTTGGAGAGACATACTATTTTCTTTTCTCTGACCTCCTCTCCCTTCTCTCTGACCCCTCCCTCTCCCTCTCAATTCTTCTCTCTCCTTCCTTCTCCTTTTCCCCAGTTACAAAACAAAAGCTTTCGTCCTGTGACTAGCAACAGAACTAGGTCAGTCTGTCTGACTTTGCAATGGGGAGAGGAGATTGTTTTCTCTAGCAACAGCCAGCAAAGTCAGGGTTACATATGCCTTCTTTTTAAAAGGATTCAAGGTGGACATTTTGCCACAGCCTTGCTGCTCAAAGTGTGGTCCCCACACCAGCAGCATTGGCATCAACTGGGAACATGTTAGAAACGCAGAACCACAGGCTTCAGACCTACTGAATCAGAAGCTACTGGAATGCATGTGCACGTTAAGGTTTGAGAAGCGTTCTCCTACAGGACTGGATGACTGAAGGAGAGAGACTGGGGCAGAGAGAAGCAGCAAATATTCTATTTTTCAGGATCTCAACTCTCACTACCAATACCTGAAACCCAATTTCTCACCACTCTTCTCTCACCCTTACCTTCTAATTCCCTGAGGAGAGTCTGCAAAGCAGTTTCTAGAATCTTCTGGTGGTGAAAGACAGAGAAATGGTTTTCTTTTCTTTTGCTGAGGAAGATTAGCCCTGAGCTAACATCTGTTGCCAATCCTCCTCTTTTTGCTGGGGAAGATTGGCCCTGGGCTAACATCCATGCCCATCTTCCTCTACTTTACATGGGACACCACCACAGCATGACTTGACAAGCAGTGTGCTGGTCTGCACCCAGGATCCAGGCCTGGGAACGCTGGGCCACTGGAGTGGAGCATGCGCACTTAACCACTGCGCCACCAGGCTGGCTCCTATCGGTGGATCCTTATTCCCTCTACTTTGTGAGGAAAGTGGGTCAGGGTTTATGATCCCCATTTAACAAATGAGAAAACTGAGCTTCAAAAAGGACATTTGAGTTAACCAAACCTTTCCAAGACAGACTCAAGTGTGTTGGAGATCTGATCCGAGAAGCTGGAAACCTGGCTAATGGGGCGCAATGTGGGGAGCCTGGCGGGGTGTTTAAGCTACGAACCCGGTTGGGGGCCACCCCGCTCCTTCACCTTCGCTTCACCACCCCTAGGGGCGCTGTGTCATCATCTCCGCTAAGACCCGATTTTTTCTTTGCGGCATCAGGGCCAGCAGGGGGCAGCAAAGGCAGCCCCGCCTCTCAGTGTGTCAGGGCTTCTCAGCAGCCCGGAAGTCATCCATCCTGCGCTTACCTGGCTGACAGGGAAATCAAGATTCCGAAAGGAAATGTTCGGGGTCATCCAGGTGTCTCACAGACCGAGGCTTAGAGCCCAAGCTCCCTGTTGAGAGCCTCTCAAGTAGTCACACTCCATGATGGTGCCTGATTTCACCCATTCCAAGACACACATTTTTTTCATATCTTTACATCTCAAAAACCAGGATTCATTTCACATTGGGTGCCAGGAGAAATCACTGTCGCTATTTACGTGGCAGCGCGTCTTCCTTCCTTTTTTTCTTTGTTTTTTTTTTGTGACGAGGATTAGTCCTGAGCTAACACCCCTTGCCAATCCTCCTCTTTTTTGCTGAGGAAGGTTGGCCCTGGGCTAACATCCGTGCCCATCTTCCTCTACTTTATGTGTGGGACACCTGCCACAGCATGGCTTGATAAGCGGTGCATTGGTTCACACCTGGGATGGAACCTGCGATTCCCGGGCTGCCAAAGCAGAGCGCGTGAACTTAACCGTTATGCCACCAGGCTGGCTCCTTCCTTTCTTTCTTAGGGGTACATAAAATAATGTTGCCTCTCACAATCGATGACATCTTAAATTCGTGAAACACTATAATAGTAAAAGCCTCGGGGCCGGCCCCGTGGCTTAGTGGTTAAGTGCATGTGCTCCACTACTGGCGGCCCCGGCTAGGCCTGGGGGCGCACAGCTACGCACCACTTGTCCGGCCATGCTGAGGCCTCGTCCCACATACAGCAACTAGACGGATGTGCAACTATGACGTACAACTATCTACTGGGGCCTTGGGGAAAAAAAAGGAGGAGGATTGGCAATAGATGTTAGCTCAGGGCTGGTCTTCCTCAGCAAAAAGAGGAGGATTAGCATGGATGTTAGCTCAGGGCTGATCTTCCTCACACACACACAAAAAAAAGCCTCCATTTATTGAACCCTCTGTGTGTCATGGATTATTTCCTTTAATCATCACAACATGTCTAGGATGGAGATATTATTACCTTTACTTGGCAGGTGAGGAAACTGATCAGAGAGAGAGAGAGCAACTAGACCACATTTGCGCACCTAATAAATAATGCAAGCTGGTGTTCAGAGGACTTACCTGGCCCTGCTTCTAACTATACTTTGTTCCTTCCACAACAAAAGATTCTGGGTCTTGAATGATAACAAGCTTTATTTAAAAATGGAAATGTGTGGGCCGGCCCCGTGGCTTAGTGGTTAAGTGCGCGCGCTCTGCTGCTGGCAGCCCAGGTTCGGATCCCGGGCTTCTCCGGCCATGCTGAGACCGCGTCCCACATACAGCAACTGGAAGGATGTGCAGCTATGACATACAACTATCTACTGGGGCTTTGACATACAACTTTCTACTGGGGCTTTGGGGGAAAAAATAAATAAATAAATAAAATTATAAAAATGCAAATGTGCAAGTGGCTATAATCAGGTGACAGCATGGGAAGTTCCCTGAGGGCCAATATGAGTTAAAATCCAGACTGGAAGGGGTGGAGTGGGATGTGGAATAGAATCCTAGAGCTGGAGGGAAGTCTGAGGTCAGAGGTGGGTTGGGAGAGGCAGTGTGCACAGGGGAGGCAGAAGCGGGGCTCAGAAAGGGAGATGAGAAGGAAGAGGGCACAATCTTGGCAGATTCACCCTGAAAATCCCTCCTCTGGCTTGAGGACTGGCTCAGAGGGTTGGAAATATTTCCCCCAATTCAGCCCAGCCCCCCCTCCTCCACCCCAAGCACCTCCCCACCTGATCCCTGTTCTTTCTAGGGTAGGAGGGGAGTAAGAGGGAAATGAGAGAGGAACAGATGCAAACAAGAACTCACTTCCTCCTTCGAGCATTTAATTATTGAGACAGTCAAGTGCCTTTCTCTTCCTCTTATTATTGTTGGTTTTCATCTAAATATTTTTAGAATTAGTTTATATGACAATAAATGTGCTGTGAAGATGAAACCAGGGGCCAACCTGCTTTAACTACACTCAGTTGTCTGTTTGCAAAAGTAGTTAAGAATGCATTACCATGGGCCGGCCCTGTGGCTTAGCGGTTAAGTGTGTGCCCTCTGCTGCTGGCAGCCCGGGTTTGGATCCCGGGCGCGCACCGACGCACCACTTCTCCGGCCATGCTGAGGCTGCGTCCCACATACAGCAACTAGAAGGATGTGCAACTATGACATACAACTATCTACTGGGGCTTTGGGGAGAAAAAGGAGGAGGACTAGCAGTAGATGTTAGCTCAGGGCTGGTCTTCCTCACAAAAAAAAAAAAAAAAAAAAGAATGCATCAGGGGGCCAGCCTGGTGGCACAAGTGGTTAAGTGTGTGCGCTCCACTGCGGTGGCCCGGGGTTCGCCGGTTCGGATCCCGGGCGTGCACCGACGCACCGCTTGTCAAGTCATCCTGTGGCGGCATCCCATATAAAGTGGAGGAAGATGGGCACGTATGTTAGCCTAGGGCCAGTCTTCCTCAGCAAAAAAAAGAGAGGATTGGCAGATGTTAGCACAGGGCTGATCTTCCTCACAAATGAACAAAAAAAAAGAATGCATTAGTAAAGCCCACCCTATAGATAACCTCTCTGATGCCTGGGTCACCATGGTAACGGGCACTTAAGTTTTTTGGGAACTGAGATTTGACTCTTTGTCCAGTTCGGGTCGGTTAAGACCACTGACTCATCAACTGGGCCTGTGTGAATGCCCAATAGGTGACCCCTTGACATCAGGGGGCCGAAAACTCCACCCTCAGATCATAACACCACCATTTTGTGAACATGAGTCCTATGAAGAGCTATGAAGCCTGACTACCCTTGTGCAGATCATCAATTACCTCACTTCTCCTCACCTCCAATCATCTATTCCCACACTTCAGACCACCCTGCCCCTCTATCCCATAAATATCCCTAATCCCCATTTTCAGAGAGGCAGATTTGAGACTTATTTTCTCATCTCCTTGCTTGGCTGCCTTGTGAATAAACCCTTTCTCTGCTGCAAACTCATCATCTTGGTGATGGGCATACCGTGTGGCAGGCAAAATGAGCCTGGTTTGGTAACAATTATAAATGTCCAGTGACAAGACTCAATTTCATCTTTTTTTGTGTGTGTGTGAGGAAGATTAGCCCTGAGCTAATATCTGTTGCCAGTCCTCCTCTTTTTGTTGAGGAAGATTGGCCCGGGGCTAACATCTGTGCCCATCTTCCTCTATTTTATGTGGGACGCCCCCACAGCATGGCTCAACAAGCGGTGCGTAGGTCCACGCCTGGGATCCGACCTGTGAACCCCGGGCTGCCAAAGCAGAGTGTACGAACTTAACCACTATGCCACTGGGCCGGCCCCTCAATTTCATCTTTTGCATCTGGAAACCCTTGTTTATCTGCTGTTGCAGATGACACCCTGGGGTGCTAGGAGGAGAAGGAACTAGCACCCCTTTTTACAAAGGAGGAAAGAAATCCAGCAAGGCTCAGTGCTACACCATGCCCTCAGCAGAGCTGGGGCATCTCTACCAGCCATAGCCGAGTGCCCACTGTGAGGGCTGGCACCTTCCAAGCATTCATGAGGTTTTCCAACAACCCTCCTAGGAAAGGCTCAGAGACACTGAGTGACCTGCCTAAGTCCCCCCAGCTAGTAGGTGACACAGGCAGGACTGAACCTGAGTCTATTTGACTCCAAAGCCCAAGCTGACTCTACTACCTGGGTTGCCTGAATCGACAGGCTCTCCAGGAATCTGTTCCCTGGTTCAAGGGCAGCTCCCTGCACCTGCCACCGCCCCCCCCCACCATCCACCACCACAGTGTTTGAGGCTGGGGCTGGGTTTGAAGTACCTTTTGCACCTATACCGTTCCTCTGCCCCCGGCCCTGAAGCTGGACACAGGCTCTGCTGTTTCCAGAAAGATTTGTATCTGTGGGCAAAGGTGTGTATGTGTAGGAGGTAGGTCAATAGCCTACCCAGTCCCTGCTGTCAGAAGCCTTCTTGGGCTTCAGGAAATGATCCCCTCCCCTGGCCACTCCACCTACTGGGGATGCAAGTCAGGTAGGACAATAAATAATACCAACCTGTAGCTAAACAATTTTATATTTTATCATACATTTCTCATCCCTTAATCTATTTGGTCCTGATACCAGCCCTGTGAAGAAGGTAAAAAGTAATACCCTTCTCATTCTAAAGGCAAGGAAACTGAGGCTCAGAGAGGTTAGGTAGCGTCTCCAGGGTCAGAGGAAGAGGTAGACACTAGGCTTGAGCCCAGCATTAGAAATCCCCAGGACTAGGGCACTCTCTAATAGGCACTCCACCTGCCTTCATGAGGCTCAGACCACAGTAAGGGCTAATTGGGTTTTGTATTTTCTTTCCTTTTGACTCAGCACAGGGGGAGGAGATGGAGGATGGAGGGAAAGGTAACTCCAGAGACCTTTGAGGGGAAGGGGGTCAGCAGAGGGTCAGATGAGGATGCTGGAATCCTGGGAAGGGTAGGAGAAAGAAACCAGAGAGAAAACTGAGCTGATTTCGGAATTGTCCCTAGGGCCCATTGAGACTCAAAATTAAGGTGGGAAGGTGTCTTCTACTTACCTGGAGAGAAAGGTACTTACAGACATTCCCTAGGAGGCTTGGGAAAAACACCTCCACGCTCTCCAAGGTGGAGTGTGGGGGGGTGGGTAGGGGCAAGGGGGGAAGGGGGGTGCCCAGTTGCCCTGGTAGTGGCCACATTGTGAGGTGGTTCTGGTTACAGGCTGTGGGGTGTGGGGTTGCAGTGAGAGGAGACAGGGGTGGTGGGGGCAGTGGCAGCGTCCTGGGCTCTGCCTGCCCCCACCCCCTGCCTGGGGGTTTCTGCCACCACCACCACCATGGGCAGCGCTTACCACTGGGAGGCCCGTCGCAGGCAGATGGCTTTGGACCGGAGGAGGTGGCTGATGGCCGAGCAGCAGCAGCAGCAACAGCAGCAAGAGCAGGTGCATGCAAGGGGCCTGGTTTATCAGGGTCCTTCCAGGGGCAGGAAGGGAATGGGGAGGCAAGACAGACCCCTAGGAAGCCTGTCTCCTATCTGGTGGATGTTGTTTTGCTGGGGGTAGGAGGAAAGCAAGGTCCTTTGATGTTCTCTCGGATGGAGTGTGTGTGTGTGTGTGTGTGTGTGTGTGTGTGTGTGTGTGTGTGTGTGTGTGTGTGTGTGTGTGTGTGTGTGTGTGTGTGTGTGTGTGTGTGTGTGTGTTCTCTCGGATGGAGTGTGTGTGTGTGTGTGTGTGTGTGTGTGTGTGTGTGTGTGTACTGGGGAGACTCAGCTTTGCTGTTGTACTAGGCTGAGGCTTTGTGGAGGATTGAGGGAGTCAGGCCTGGGAGGTTTTGAAGCTGCACTGTCCAATAGGGTGGCCACCAGCCTGTGTGCTACTGAGCCCTTGAAATTTGGCTAGTGAGACCGAGGAACTGAATTTCGACTTTTATATACATTTAATTCATTTAAATATGAATTTTAAACAAATACTCAATTTACAGCTTGGAAAACTTTTAAGTATGTTTGGAACAACTTGGGTATGTTAATCTACTTTTTCAACTGTAAATTGTATGAAATCTCAATACAGCTCAAATATTTTTGATGAAAGTGTAGTGTCCAAATTAAGATGTGCTGTTAAGTGTAAAACACGTGCTGGGTTTTGAAGACAGTACAAAAACAAAGAATATAAATTATCTCAATAAGATTTTCATATTGGGGGCCGGGCTGGTGGCGCAAGTGGTTAAGTGCGCGTGCTCCGCTGCGGCGGCCCGGGGTTTGCCGGTTCGGATCCCAGGCGCGCACTGACACACCGCTTGTCAAGCCATGCTGTGGCAGCGTCCCATATAAAGTGGAGGAAGATGGGCATGGATGTTAGCCCAGGGCCGGTCTTCCTCAGCAAAAAGAGGAGGATTGGCAGATGTTAGCTCAGGGCCAATCCTCCTCACACACACACGCAAAAAAAGATTTTCATATTAATTACATGTTGTGGATGTATTGGGTTAAATAAAATATATTATTAGAATTAGTTTCGCCTGTTTCTTCTTACTCTTTTTATGTGGCTACTAGAAAATTTAAAGTTACACATGGCATGCATTATATTTCTATTGGACAGTGCTGTTTCAAAGCATTTGCAAGAAATTATTCTTTATCCTCTGGCACTGCAAACTATTTTCAGTGCACGTCTCCCAAGCTAGGAGGTAGGTGCTCAGAGACTGCTGTTTCCTAGGCAGGGGCAGTGCCAGGAGGAACTGTCACCATAGAACAATTCTTGGGTGTTGTGGTGGGTGAAGGGAGATAGCCCAGGCTCCAGCCACAGCCTCCAACTCCAGGGAACCGAGACTCTGGCCACCTCTGCCTCTTCATTCGCTTGCCTTGCTCCCCGCAGTGTCTCTGGCAAATGGGTGACTGGGTGGGGAGGGAGGAGGATGCCACTTGCCGAGGGCTTCTTGCCAGGAACTGAAGAAACTCCAAGAGGAGGAACGCCAATCTGAGAAAAAAACTCAGCCACCTCAGAAGTCGCGGCAGCCGCCCCAGCCGCAGCTACCAGAGGAGCAGCCGCCACCCTCGCCGCCACCGCAGCTGCAGCCGACAGCCCCGCCACGGAAGCCGCAGGCGCAGCCACAGCCCCCGCCCTTGCCACAGCCACCAACTCAGCCAAGGCAACAAAATGTCCAAGACCCTCTTACTCAGTGCACCTCTAAGGACATTCTCCAGGCTTCCCAAAGGCCAGGTCCTCAGCTTGGCTTAGTGGGGACCGATCAAGCTGGAGGGCAATCCACCTACTTTTACAAAAACAGATTACAAGGAGAGAGGAAAATCCCTCAGGGCCCTGGTAAGTGAGATGCCTGGGAGTGGGGAGGTGGTTAGGAGAGTCCCTTGCCCCCATTCCAGCCCTGTAGTCCAGATTCCACATTTGTCATCCCACCCTCTCTGACTCTCCCCAGTACCCTTGGCCTTTACTTGAGGGCTACTCCCTCTGGGTGTGTTTGTGCCAACCTAGGGCTGCAAAGAAGGCTGCCAACTTCTGCAGAGGGTGGCTGAGTTGTCAGCGCCTCCTCCAGGGTGAGGGTGACAGAGGGGGTGAGGATGGTCAGAGGCTGGGATATGAGTTGTAAGCTTAACAACAGATCTACTGAGCCCCGCGAGATCTGGAACAGGGAAGCACAGCGTGGCTCCCGAGTTGCCAATTTTCAGGGTAGGCTCAGTCTGTACCTGGCCCCAGGTAGGGGCTGCTTCCTGCCTGCCCGACACATAGTCGAGTCCAGCTCTGCCATGTTCCATCCTCAGAAACCGCCAGATGAGTAACGTGTGCTTTGTTTCATCATCAGGTTTCCGGAAATCCTACAAATCCAGCACAGACAAATACCCTGCGGACTCACGATTCACGGTGAGGCACAGTGTGAAAGGCAGACTCTGGCTGTGTGTCTGCAAGAGTGCTTGTGTCTAAGTGCATGTGGAGTCTAGAGGCTTCCTCGGCAGGGATGGGGAAGGGGCTGCAATTCCAGTCACTTCTGGATGGCCTGTTCCCCCATAAACATGTCTAGGCAGCGCCTGTTGGTCAGCACTAAGTGGAGGGGTTGACAGTCTATTTGGAAAGATAGGACAGGTCCCAGAGAAGCAAAATAAAGGGGCTGTTCTAAGTGCTGATTGGGGCAGAGTCAGCTGGAGCTGGAAGAAGGCAAGACCTGAAGTCAGAGGTTGTGAGTTTTGATCAGGATCACCACTCCCTGGTAGCGTGAATTAATCTTTGAGCCTCAGCTACTCCGTCCATAAAATGAGAATGATAATACCACCTCCTTAGTGGAGGTGTCACAAGGACCGAATGGGGCAATTAAAAGAGAAGCCATCAAAAGCACTTAGCTTAGAGCCTGGATCATTGCAGGCCATCCAACCGAGGATGGTAACTCTTGATGAGAATTACATAAAATGGTACAAGATTAGGCCTCAAAGGGCTTAATACAATGTTCTGAAACCAGTATGCCCAGAAACTGCTAACTAACCTGTTTGCCTCCTGTCTTTCCCTCTTCTCAGTCAACGAATTACATACAGCAGTGGTGATCCAGAGATAGACCCCAAGATCCCACAGGCCATCAGCAAAAAACAGACGAGCACCCCACCTTCTCACCACCCAGCAACATCTCCACTCCAAAACCACTCCCTCCTGATCCACTCTAGAAGAGGAGGCTAGCTGAGAATAAAATGTGATTTCTTCCTGGACAGAATCAAGAGACTGGTCAGGGGCCAGCCCTGTGGTTTAGTGGTTAAGTGCACACACTCCGCTACTGGTGGCCCGGGTTCGGATCCCGGGCGTGCACCGACGCACCGCTTCTCCAGCCATGCTGAGGCCGTGTCCCACATACAGCAACTAGACGGATGTGCAACTATGACATACAACTATCTACTGGGGCTTTGGGGAAGAAAAAAAGGAGGAGGATTGGCAATAGATGTTAGCTCAGAGCCGGTCTTCCTCAGCAAAAAGAGGAGGATTAGCATGAATGTTAGCTCAGGGCTGATCTTCCTCACAAAAAAAAAAAAAGAGAGAGAGACTGGTCAGCTCTCTGAGACTAGGATGAGGGGAAGGGGATGGAGAGGGTGGGAGAAGAAAATGGAAGGCAATTCCGTGCTTCTCTAGGCAAGGCCAATGGGAGAACTTGGCCTTGGGTCCCCCAAGTCTACAACTTCACTACTGGCCCTTATTTACCAATGATAGTCTGTCAGGGGCTTCACGTTTATGACTCTCATTGGAGCCATCACCCCTTCCCCCTAGTCGATGCTTACTGAGATTCAGCTGGGGAAGGAGGGGTTGAAGTACACCAGAGCAGGCCAGGGGCAGCGGTAGGAAGAGGTGGCAGGCAGGGACCCTCCGAGTCCAGTGTAATGCCTGGCCCACAGTGGGCACTCAGCTGTTGAATGGATGACGGGGGACAGGGATGGAGAGAAAGAGCTCAGAGGGAAAGGAGGCTGTAACCTCAGACACAAGACACCTGACCCTGGGAAAGGGAGGGTGACTTGCCCACAAAAACCCACAGGCCTCTTCCTTCCTGGGTCTCAGCCTTTCTATGTAGCAGAGACAGCCATGAGGCTCCAAAGGCCCCAGGCATCCCCCTCTCTACTTCCTGAAGCTGGCACCTGCGGTCCCCCAGCCCTGCCCTTTCTTCTACCTTGGACTGGTGACAGGGACACCTAGGGCCTTTCATTGTAGCCCACACAGCATCACCTTTGGGTTGGACTGAAGGAGCTCCTCAGTGCCGTGTTTCCTGAGGGGAGCAGCTGGGGGAGGGGTGGGGGGGCGGGCACAGAGCAGGAATACTAAAGTTTGAAGAGACCTTCCAGATACACAATGAGAGAAAGGGAGAGAGCAAGCTCCTGGGAGCAATCTCTCAGGAGCCAGAAAAGCAGGACATGTTATTGAAGGGCTCAGGGCCTGGTGAAGAGACCCTGACATCCACTCGGACGTTGAGCAACAGGCTGTGAGATGGGGAGTGTCCGCCAGCTCCCTTCCCGCTCACAGGAGACTTTTTATTGTTTTAACATTAAGTATAGTTTATTGACCACAATATAAATCCTTTACAGTTGGTGAGCTACACACAGCAGAAGCTCCAGCCTGGCCTTTCTGAACTTCTGTGCTCTTGCCAGCACCACCCTGACCCCAGTTACCAGGCATGAAAGCACCGAGACAGCATGAACTCCTTCCTTCCCCTAGCCAGCTAGTCACCAGGTTCTTCCCCCTTTCCATCCATCCTACTTCAAATTCAGCTTTCTCCCCACCTAAGCTCATCTCTCTGAGTGATAAAAACCATACCCACCTTTAGTGAGCAAACACCTTTCTTGCTCAGCTACAGAACAGAAACTGCCTCCACATGGAGCCCACTGGGACCGTGGGGGTTATCTGGGGCTTAGCTTCATCTGAGTGACAGCAGAGAGAGGGTCTAGACCAGCCCCTACTGATGTGCAGCTCCATAGTGTCAATGCCCGAAGGGAAGCAGAAGCCTCTGGAGCAGAGGGTGGGCTCTGGTGCTAAGCTGGGGGTGCAGCAGAGCCCAGCAATTTGGCTGGATACTGACAGCTTCACCTCTGCAGGCCTGCAGGGGAAGAGCAGCTGGGGCCACCGTTTGACAGGTCTGTGTCCACTCACATGGCTCAGGGGTGCGGGTTCACCACCAGCCAGAAGCCCTCCTTTGATAAATACCTTTTAAAAGGACTCTGGCTTTGTCTGTTTTTCCTGTGTAGGCCCAGGGGGTACCAGGTGCCTCCCTCCCCTCTCTACTACTTTGGCTCCTGCTGTGAAGAGAATAATACAACTGTTTTATGGAGAGATGTTTTAGCTAGAGAATAGCTCTGTCTTCCTAGGAACTGGACAGTCTTTAACCAGGAAGGACGTGGAGCCAAAGGGCCTTGGCCAATCTTGCTATCAGACTGGCAGGGGACATGTTACCAGGAGAGAAGCAGACCATCACTTCGTCACACGACCAAAGCAGGGAGGCAGAGGAGAGCATCCGTGGACCTCTAAAACACCCTGGAGACAGCACTGGATGTCCCCCAAGTCACTTGCCCATCACTGGGTGGAGAACTTGAAAAGAATTCATGTTTTAAAAGCCAGATAAAATTAAAGCTTTCTCTACATTCAGGCAGGAGAAAGGCCAGCCCCAGAGGAGCTGTGCAAGGTGCTCAGCACAGAAAGGGCAGGTGCCACTCCAGGGACTCTCAGGCAGCTCTGAGGGAACGTCAGGTCAGACTTTCCTCAAGACAGCCCAAGGGGGAATCTGGTGCCAGCACCTAGAAGAACCAGGCTTCTGTTCCTGTGGAAATCAGAGAATGGGAGGGGGAGGGGGGAGGGGGGGAAGAGAGAGAGTGTGCAGGAGTATGAGTGTGTTTGTGTGAGTGTGAGTGAGTGTGTATGTGTGTGTGTGTGTGTGTATGTGAGAAGTTAACTTCCACACAAAGGTTCCTGTGCTGAGGGTGTGGGGAGGGTATGATACAGCTGGGCTTTCCTCTGGCAAAGTCACTAGAGTCCTTTCTTGGGCACCATGGAGTCGTGGAAGATACAGACCAGGCTGGCAGGTGCCTGCAGTTCAGGGGCAGCAGACAGGTCACGGTGGGTGAGGGACCAGCAAGTGGGGCACCGACTTGTTTCCCCGACAGTCCACATATTCATAGCTCTGAAAGACCAGCTGCTCTGAATGGCTCAGGTAGGAACAGGTCAGGGTGCCCCTGGAAAGGAAGCAGGCTTTGTTGTTGTGTCTGGGAGAAAGAGGAAAGCTCTGGCCCTGCTCTGCTGTCTGGGGAAGGTTGGCTCCATCAGACACCCCTCCCTGCCCTCTGCTCCCAAATCTGCCAAGGCACCGGGGACAGCTGCCTCGCCTGTGTTCCAGATAGCTCTGTGGCTGTCACACCAATAGCTTACAAGCAAGGTGGGGCCTAGAGAAGGGGCTGGGCCTGCTATTCCCAAGAGCCAACAAAGATTCATGGGGTCAGCTTGGATGACTCTCCTCCCACGAGGTGAGGCTGAGGTGAGACTGGAGTCAGAAGTGGGAGAGGGGATACAGGGCTCCTACTTACTGGATGTGCAAAAGCACATGGTGGACTTTGATTTTCAGCCAGGTACAGATTTTGCTGAGAGACAGAGAGAGAGAACATGGGACCACGTCTCACACTGAGCAGCCTGTCAGAAAGCTCGGAGGAGACCTGCAGGTCCCACCCTCCTCGCCTCCTTTCCATCAGGGGCCCCAAATGCCACGCCCACCCCTTCCTTCTCCCTCTGCCTAAGGTGAGCACGTCACCTTTGCTGCAATATCATCTCCCAATGCCCACCAGCTTGGCCCAGGCACGTGCTGGCCCCGCCCCTGGAAGAAAACAAGATATTCATCTTCTCTAGCGATTCCGGGCTTGGCCCAGGCACGTGCTGGCCCCGCCCCTGGAAGAAAACAAGATATTCATCTTCTCTAGCGATTCCGGCTGAAGAGCCCAAGGTCACACATTGTAAGGATTAACCAAATTCTAGCCTGTTTTTCATGCTAATCTAGGTCCAAACATGCAGAGGCTGGGGACCCTGAACCCTTGCACATTGCTGTCTTGGCCACAAGAGTACAGGCCAAATGCTGGCTGCAGGGTTTGCTAAGTAATCAAGAAATCTGGTGGGCATTAAAGCTGGGTTTCCAACCAGGAAAGAGGCTAAGGGAGAAGAGATCAAGGGATACTCACTATGTGTTGTCATCCCATATCCGGTTGGCTACTGCATAAAACATCTGTCAATCAAGTGGGCATAGGGTTAGCCCACCTCCAGCTGCCCGCTTCCCACCACCACAGGCCTGCAGGCAGGGCTGGCCAGGGAGGAGTCACCTGTTCACTGGCCAAAGGGCCGATGTGTAGGAGGAGGCTCTCGGAGACCTGCCCCACCACAAGGGACAGGTGCAGCACTTCGATGGTCAGCTGGGTCACCGTGATAGGGTAGTAGTTGCTATTGGAGATGTTCAAGACGTTCTGGGGATGAAGACAAGGAAAGGGAGGGGTGAGGGTGGCCACCCTTGGAAAGGAGAAGACAATTGGTTACAAAAACCCACGCCTGACCAAGCCCCACCTCCAGTATGGGCCTCAGCTGCTGAGGACCAGTGCCAGGAGCCCCTCGGAGGGGCTCGTAATGGTGAGGGGTCACCTTTGACTAAGATATTAAGCTGG
Organism: Ceratotherium simum simum; assembly: GCF_057802395.1. Lineage (NCBI taxonomy): Eukaryota > Metazoa > Chordata > Mammalia > Perissodactyla > Rhinocerotidae > Ceratotherium > Ceratotherium simum. Next base: position 42,237,138 of record NC_141915.1, on the reverse strand, counting down.
CCCAGGATCCAGTCTCACCCTGCAAAGCTTCTCTCCGTTCAGTCCTGCCCCACCAGGGAGCCTCAGGCACGCCACCCACACCGCACCCTGTGATTTAGTCCTCTGGCTCTGATACTGACCCCTCAGCGTGTAGATTCCCAATCCTACACAATCTGTTAGGGGCTCATAGTTGCCCCTGCCTCTCCCCAGGCTTCTGACACCCTCTAGGTGCCATAAGATCCCTGGCTACTCATGCCAAGGGTCGCAACACCGGACAACAGCTACAGAGAAGCGTTGCTGGGAAGGTGGGGTCAGAGCCCAGGGGCACAGGCACCCACCCACCGTTATGTTGAGGTGGATATCAGCTTCATCAAAGGCCACCGTGGACGAGTTGAGGCCCGCAGGCTGCACGGCGATGGACCGGGGAAACAGGAAAAAGATGATGAGGGAGGAGGTCACCAGGCAGGTGAGCACTGCCAGGAACACGGAGAGCTTCCTGTGGGAAAGCAGACCCGGGGCAGAGCAGCAGAGATGTCTGAACACCAAGGAAACTCGGGCAGAGGGCACCCAGACACCCCTCTCCATAGACAAGGCTCTCCTCTGCACCCCACTCACATCTGTACATTTAGCTCCCCAGATGTGGAGGACCAGCCTAGGCTTAGAAGAGACAAACAGCCTGGCTTCCATTCCCAGCTCTCTGTACCCACTGGCCCAGTAACCCTGAGTAATGCACTTAAGCTTCCTAAGCCTCAGTTACTTTGTCTGTAAAATGGAGATAACTGTACCTACCTCATAGAATTTGTTATGGGCCAATGTAAGAGAAAGCACTAATTCTAGGTCCTGGCACTCAACAAATGCTATTATCACGGGAAGAAGTCAGTCCACATGTATTTTGAAAGTTCTGAATTTTAATATTAATATTCAGAACAGAACATCATCTATCCATCTAATTCAAAATTGAGATATGCATTAAAGAGACAGCGCCTTGTCAGTATCTTACGAGGGGCACCGCCAGATCCAGATTCCGGTGTAGTGCTGGGGGAGGGCACGGGGTGGCTCCCAGACTGAAGCTGAGGACCTTGGGAGGAGGTTGTAGGGATCCATGTCTAATGGACCCAGATGACAAACAGGGTCACCGCCCCCCAGTAAAACTCAGGGCTGCCTCCGAGGTTCTGAAGTGCCTCAGAACAGGGAGCAGCTGGTTTTCCACCTCTTCTGGGAAGAGAATAAGCAGGTCTGAACTGCGACAGCTCTTAGGAAAAATAATTCCCCCCAACCAATTGTAGCCAGGCCATTCCCTCCTTCCTGGAAGGACCTGTAGAGTCAAGAGTCCTCTCTGTCTTTGAAAGGGAGCCACGCCTCTTAGAAGCAGTGATGCCAGGGAGAAGGACACCAAGAGGCCACAAGTGGCATCTGTTGGGCCCCAGCCTTAAACTAGGAAAATCCTTGGAAACAAGGAGCTGGTACATATGAGCCCAGTGAGGCTCAGGCTTTCTGGGGGAGAACCAATGGAGAAAAACTGGAGGGGAGGCAGAATGGGGGGGCAAAGGGGAACAGCCCCCAGGGGTGACAGCCTGTGGAGCTGGGGTAGGAAGAGGGGCTTACGTGTGCCTGGGTTTCAGCCTCCGGTCCCCATAGGGGATGAGGGCCACCAGCTGCTTCTCTTGCACTGTGGAGAGAAAGAAGGTGAGAGGGAGGGCCACGAAGTGTCTGTGACAAATGTTTCCTATGCCAGCCTCTCAGAAGCACCCCTCCACCCCACAGAGCAATGTCAGAAGCATGCCGCCTCTGCCCCAGAGCAGGACTGGGAGGCCTGGGCTGTGCTGCTGAAGTTGGCAGCTCAGCTTTGCCCTCTCTAAAATGGAAGTGAGATTTTCATTAACAGCTGTGAAGAATCTCTGCAAGTCACCAGCAAATCAGAGAAGCCTAGCTTCCTTGGAGAGGTCAATTACAACTTTCTGAATCCTAAGGCACAGTGTTGTGAAGGGAAGAAAGAGGCTGGAAACCCCCTAAGGCAGAAGGGAGTCTCTGCAGCGAGCCGAGAGAGAGCTATTATCTCCCTGGCCAGCCTGAAACTAGGGGACCAAAAGCTGAGAGACCAAACTCTATTCCAGGAGACTCAGAGGGGCCTGGCCCTGGGCCAGCTGCCTGCTAAGATCTTTTCCTGGATTCCAGGCTATTTCCAGAGCCTTGGGCCACTCACCTCGAGGGATCTCCCCACTGCCCTGGCAGGTGGGACAAGTCACAAAGCTGGCACCAGCAGGCCCTTCACAAGGCACACAGGAACAAAAAGGCTTGCTGCTACCGGTGCTGGAGTAGCTGGCAGCCTTGCTGTTGATGGCTGGGTGGGGGGGCAGGATTGACTTGTTCTCATCCTCCTGAGAGCCCAGCCGGGAGAATGTCTTACCCATCGTTCAGGCGGATTTTTCACTAATGAGAAAAGAAGAAAGTTCAGTGCTAAGCTTGTTAGCACTGACACGGAATGTCACTCTGGTTTTAGGTTCTCAAGATAGGCAAGAAGCCCCACCACAATTTCAGCAAGTTCATGCCTAAGGAAGCTAGGGGGTGGAAAATCCAGCAGTTACATAGACTCTCATCAGAAATCTCAATGCATTTCAACTCCTTTCATTATTGTAGGAGAGCTCAATCTGCCTACAAGAGGGAAAAGAAAAAAGCTATTTCACTCGAAGGGACTTCCATAAGTGAATGGCAGAGCCCTTATTTTTTTTTTGAAAAAGTTGCTGAGCTGTCATTCAATTCAAGGGAAGGAAGTTGGACAGGGCAGCTGTGGGGGCAGCAATCCGGAGAGTCCCTTCATTCTCTGCAGCAAAATGGCTCTGAAGAGGTCTCTAGAACATTGGGGCAGAAATACCTGAGGTCTCCCAACATGGCTGTGGAAGGAAAGCTTCCATTCCTGAGCCCAGGCAGGTGCTGGCTTAATAGGAAGGCAAGGATTCTTTGAAACAAGGAAGAGAATGGAGGCTCAACTAGTCACAGGTGTGGCTAAGAACGTTAAAATAGTTCTGAAAGGGAGTATAAGTCTCCTCCTCACTGCTTTCTGAGGTAGGGTAGGAAAGAATGGCTGGAGGAGGGTGGCAGAAATGTCAAGGTCCTTCACTAGGAAAGGTGAAGGCTAAATCCAGATTTTTCCCAAAAGACTCAAGAGTGGTGGCGTAATGAGTGGGCAAGGTGAGCAGCACTCAGACCTTCCTGGGCTAATACAAAGGGAGCCTCACCTGGGTCAGGTCTGGGATTCCCCGGCTCCTCTCAGCTGCAAGAGGGCGCGATTTCCGTAGTGCGTCTTTGGGGAGAAGGGCCTGTAGGGCAAGGTGGCCCGAGGGGCCACGAGCTGCGGCCGGCTGGGCAACCGGCCCCTTCAGCAGAGTCCTGGGGGAGCGAACGCGCCGCGTTGGAGGGAGTGGGGAGCAGCGACCTTGGCCTCCCGGAGGTCCAAGCTGCTTCCCGCCCTACTCCCGGGTTCGGCCATGGGCCAGCGGGTGGAAGCGAACGGAATGGTTGGGACATCACTGCGGGAGGATTTCAAGTCCCACCAAACACCCCGAGATGCCGTTGGTCGAGCTTGGTACCCGCGTGCCTGTGTGTTGGGTTAGGAAGGGACACAGAAGGTGCCTTGGTCCTTCCCTCCCAAAGACAAATAAGGGAAGGAGGGTCCAGGGAGCGCCTTACCCCCGGGCGACGGAAGGACATAAAACGTCTGCCAGCGGAACCGAAAGTGCAGGAGCCTGAGGCTCGCCCCAAGCTTTGACTCAGTGCCTCGGGAAGCTCCGCCCCTGGTCCTCCGGGCCCGCCCCCACCCCTCCCTCCCTTGCAGGGACCCGCCCCTTTCCTCCCCTCCCCTCTCTCCCTGCCGGGGGCCGCCCCCTTCCCTCCCTCCCAGGAGCCAGAGAAGTTCTTGGCTCTTCAAAGGTCACCCGAGGTCCCGGACGCTGATTCCTCAAGGACCAGACAGTACAGGCACGAGTTTCAAAGAACCTTTATTTCACCATTCTTTAAGCGGTTATGTACAAGTACAACAGGACCGACGACCGGACCCCAGGGCCCTCCTGGACCCCTGCAATGCGACCTAGATGGTCGAGACAGGTCCCGCACGAAATCAACCCAATTAATTACACATACTCGCCGCTCAGCCTCTACCCAGAAGCCCCGATAAAAACGTTTTAAATAATGAACAGCCTGGCTGGCTTACAGTGTGAATCCTGGCCTATTTATTTAATAACATTCAAGAGTTATACTGTAAATAAACATCATTATGGCAAATGATTAATTAAAAACCATTCATCATAAATACCAACCAGGTTAAATAATACTATTTTACTATCCTTCCCCCTTCTGGCTGGGGGTCACATTCTTCTTTTTCTGTAAGTCATTTTCATGAATAATATCTTTTAGTGTTTTTTGTTACCTCTTCCTTCACCAATTGTACCCAAGGGAGTCATCCTGGGGTTAAACCCAAAGTTTGTCAGAGTTTGCCCCCAACCAAGTTCTGCAAAACACCAGCCTCTTCTTCCTGTTCTATGCTCTCCGGGACTAGATGCCTTTGAACAGATTTCAAACATTCAAGAAGCCATCAGGATTTCCTAGGCCTCTCACACACTCATTTTCCCGCCCTGACCTTTATTGCGATTAACACAGGAGCCTGCCTTTCACTTCCCACGTTTCTATTTCCCCCACTCTACTGTAAATAAGATCTGCCCCGACATTAAGAAAAAAAAGTAACTGTTCAATTTACTTTTCCCTTTAACAGAAGTTTTTTTTTCTTCTCTATAGAATTAGCAAAATATTCCATAATACCTACTGAAAAATTTTCCCTTAAATAAAAGAAAAATGTATGCAAAATTACTACAATAGACACTGCTCAATAGGTGCTGGTGGGTTAATTAGCACACTCCGCCCTCCTTTCACTGAAGTGCAGAGACCCAGAAGGTGGATGTTCTTCAATGCATTAATGGTGTCTCTAAAAAATACCAGTGCCATTACTAAGTCTTGCAGGGAAATGACTTTCTCCTTGAGATGAGAAGAGGAACAAGGTTCCTATCACGCTCTGGGTGTCATTTCAGTACCACATAGCTATGAGGCTTGGGGTAAGTTAGAGAAGTTATGAGAATAATTCCTGAAAACAACTTCCAAGGTTAGTTTCTTTTAGAAACTGACAATTAACAGATATCCTCATAAAAACATCCACATTAACCAAAGAAAAAGACTTAACTTCAATACAAGCAGAAAGAAAAATGGTTCTACAAGAGGTTTAAGTTATACTCTTCAATGCACTCACTAAAAAGGAGAAAAGAGTTTCATCCAAATCAATTGAAAAACTGTCTTCCTAATATTCATTCAATACCTAAAGTGAAAGTTTAAGTTCTGGTCTTTGATTTGCTCCAAAAAATACTGTAACGCAGGTATTGTCTTGATAATTCAATGATGGGCTCTATATAGCTTCATCAGATTAAAAAATAAGCAAGGCTTCTACCCTACACCCCAACAACAGAATAAATGTCATCTCTGGGCAGCAGGCAAAGTTATTTAATATAAGGTTACTCCTCAATAGCGGTGGCTGTACCAGTCGTTGTTGCTGACCTGAAGGAGCTCTGTCACCACCTGCAGGATGTTGTAATTGTGTTTCTTCAGCAGCCTTAGGTTCAGCTGCCTGTCACAGAATCCCATTTCAAAGAGATGGGCCATCAGGGCTGCTGTCTGATCTTCAGAAACTATTGGCTGTGTAGAGTAAGAAAAGCAGAAAATTTTCTGTATAATTTGTTTATCTTATAAATTTTTATCTTGTAAGTCATACTAATCTTTCCAGGTTATTCAAAATACTAGGTAATGAGATGCAAGGGTATTGATACTAATGGGTCTTCCGAGGGGGTAAAAGGACTGGGAAGGCTCCGCTTTGGATTAAGTGTGTTCGTACCCAAAACCGCCAACTAATGAACTGTCCTTAGAACTAGGAGGAGAATGCTTCAGAGGGCACTTTCAGAAGGAAGCATTTTCGGCCAGACGAAAGAAAAGAAGCAAATATACTCTGGAAACCTTTGAAGATAAAGGTAATTGTGATGGGACAAGCATAAGCAAGAGAAGAGACTGTTACGGGAAGATAGTATGGGAAATTTAGTCAGATATGCAAAGGAACTGGAAAGAAACTGCTCGGGAAATTACATCCTGTGCGACCTCCTTGGCATTTTTTTTTTTTAAAGAATAGAAGCGATACAGGGAAAAAGGAGCTAACGTTCATTTACGTCCCTCTTTGTGCCAAGCCCTGGGATAACACATAACCTTCCTAAATCCTCGGAATACCCTAACTCTTAAGTTTACTTACCAATTGTGTTGAGTATCAATTCCCTTATTTATGAAAATGGAGATACAGAATACCTCCTATTTTGCAGGGTTGTTGAGGAGATTAAGATGAGAAAGTATGTAAATGTGTTGAGCAATCTCTGGTATTTCCCTCTATACCTAATTCCACTGTTCCCTTCTTCCCTTTTATTTCAGAATAAATATCTATCTTCCTTTCTAGGTGAATCCTTCCACATGTACTTTGCTTCGTATCTCATTACCTCTTACCACCTCAGAAATGTTTTTCGATGAATTATCCTCTCTCATCTTGATTGTTAACCTCCTTCGCTACTGGCTCACCCACCTTTACAGATGTTTCTCTCTGCCTTACGTATCCTATTTTCTCTGTAGTCCGGCTGCTTCAAAGTGAGGCATACTTGCACTCTCAAAGTCCTCTCGACCCGTTCACACTTCTCTGCCACATCTGACACTTGGCCATGCCCTCCTCATTAAAAGTCCCTTCCCTAAGCTCCAGCACAGAACTCTCCCCTCATTCCACCTAGTTCTCAGTCTTTTTGGCAAAGCTCTCCTTCTTTCCATGATCTTTCAAGGCTGCTTCTTGCTTTACCCATTCCTTTCTGGAAAATCTCATCCAATCACATGGCTCTTGCTCTAACCTGTATAGAAGTGACTTTATCTCCAGGCCAAATCTCTCCCGTGTGAGCCACATGTACATATCCAACTGCACTCTGGATAACTTTACCTGGATGAGCCTCAAATTCAACACTATCCCAAACTGACCTCCTGCCCAAATATATCCTCCTTCCTGTAGCCTCTCTTAATGAATGGTACTATCAATTGCCTGAGCAAGAAACCTGGGATTTATCCTTGACTTGTTTCTAGCCACTTAACCATGGTCCCCAAGGTCTACTATTTCTCTCTCTTTATTTCTCTTCTAACTTTCTTTCCTATCTATATATGGATTCTCAAAAGGATATCTTTACTGGCTCTATCAGCCTCCACACTATAGTGGAGTTATTTTACTAAGAACAAATCTGATCATGTTAATTACTTCCCTAGAACTCTTCAATGGCTCCTCCCACGAGCCATAAAATAAAATCCAAACCACTTAACACACCACCCCACCTACACAGTTGGTCTTTTCTCTTCTTATTCTTCTCAGCCCAAATTCACCTTCCAGGCTTGCATTTCCAAGTCTTTTTAATGGCTACTCTCTGTCTACAATGCTTCCTATCCCTTCTTCCTGGTGGACACTTGTTTTGTCCATTAGGACTCAGTTCAGGCATCATCTACAAGGAACCCTTCCCTGGTCCCACCCACAGCCAACACCCAGTCTGAGGGGTTCCATCTGTCTGAGAACACCGGCACAGTTTCTTACAGTGCACTGTAAATGTCTGTTTACCTTGCTTGTTTCCCACGTCTTTGAGCAGGAACTGGTGTCTTATTCATCTTGTAGCGCCGGCACCCGGAAGGGCTCCCCACACACAGTAGGTCCTCAACAAACATTAGGTCTTTCCCTTTCCTCCCTTAAGGAATTTGGCCAAAGTCATACAGCTAGAGAGTGGCAGAGCTGTGTGTTAACCAAAGACTAAACCTAGAGCTCATGCTTTCTACAATGCCATGCTACTCTCCAACCTAGACAGATGCCATAGTTTTCATCGGTGACTTGGATTTGGTTCAGGAAAATAAGACATACACTGACCTGTGCGGTGACTGGTGGCCCGGCAAACAAGGCCTTGTATGCAGAGGCAGCAACAGACAAAGCCCCCTTCACCAATCCTCCGGCAATGCTGTTCCCATGGTGGTGGTACCTGTGGAGGAAAACCTAATTATCTCCCTAAAGAAACATAAACCATTATTTTCCTACAAGATAATCTGGGCTCTACTCTGTGAAAGAAAATGAGATTTCCTTGAGAAAAAAATCAGATATAAAAAGAGAATGTTGGGCTGGCCCCGTGGCTTAGCGGTTAAGTGCATGCGCTCCGCTGCTGGCGGCCCGGGTTCGGATCCTGGGCGCGCACCGACGCATCGCTTCTCCGGCCATGCTGAGGCCGTGTCCCACATACAGCAACTAGAAGGATGTGCAGCTATGACATACAACTATCTACTGGGGCTTTGGGGGAAAGTAAATAAATAAATAAATAAAATTATATATATATTAAAAAAAAGAGAATGCGATTGTTTTCATATCAGTTTTATAGTTATAAATCTTGGTTTGATGTAAGGCCCAGCTCTACTGCCACAACATATGGGCACTGCAGATAACACTCCACTCTGGTTAGAGTGCCAACTTTCAGTCCCAGCTGAAAATTAATGTGGTCAAAGGCACAGTGGGGTATTGGCAGTCTATCTGCTCCATAATCATCTCAGAGGAAAACACCTCCCAAAGGAAATGTGCTTTTCTGGACACCGTAGGAGGAAGCCCACCTTGACACTGCTCTGAGATGAGTGGGAGCAGAGAGGCAGATGTGTTTAAGAAAAAGTTACCAAGATGCACTTAGTGGGCTTGACCTTCCTGCCTTCTCCCCTGGTACAAAGGGTGAGCTGAATTTGAGGGCACTTCTTTCTGGTCTATGGAATGTGAACACTCTTCAACATCAACTTTAGCCCTCAGTGTTGCTCACAAGCTTTAGGAGAAATAAGAACAAGAAGGAATGATGGCTCTCCGCTGCTCTCTGAAGTGGCACACGCTCTGAGAGGCTCATTTAAGCGGAAGCAATACTAGGATATCCATCTGCTTCTGAAGAGGCTAGACAAGGTCCAGTTACCTTAAGTGGTCACAGCTCTTCTGCCTGCTGTTTACAAGTCCCGATGAGCCTCTGGGCTCTAAAAGCAAAAGAGCTATAGGTTAGATGCAGCATCCGTAAGCACCTAGAGTTTCCTAACTCTCACAGCAAGGCTATTTTTGAGGCAAGTGGCAATCTGATCACATTGTTTAAAGTCTTTTTTTTTTTTCAATATTTGGGAAATTTTGCAGGTTGCTTAAGTAAGTGACAAGGAAAAACTGTCCAGAATGCAATGCAAGGTGACTGTTTATTGAATCACAAAAATTAATTCTATAATCCCATCACACTGATTAGTTCTTAAGTACTTTTAGGTTTTGTTTTTTGAGGAAGAGTGGGAAGTGACTTTGACGGTTTACTCACAAATTCAAGGTGCTATTCTCCTTGTTTTGCAGATAAGGAAACAGAGCTACAGGTGTTAGAAACCTGCTGAACCAGTGCAAGCTCACTCAGTGAGGAAAGGTGGAGCTGGAGCTGGAACCCAGACTGGGCTGGCTCCAAAGCCAGTGTTCTACCCACTACAGCACAATGCCGACCTCTATGAGGTCTCATGTAATATATACTAAGCTAGAGAATAGCAAAAAGAGCATGAGAGTGGAGCACAGACAGAGTGAAAGGGCAAGTTTATAAAAACTGCCAAGAATCACAAAGATAGAGTGCCTATTTATACCTGGTTTCCATTAGAAAGGAGCATAGAAAAGGAGATGAAGCTCAGGCTGGTTGTTACCTCTGATCTGATCAGGGACTGAAGAAACTTCTGGTATGGTAACCAGCAAATCCACTCCTGAAGAACCATGATGCTGTCCATAAGGAGGGCTCCTTTCAGAAAGACACAACGTTGAAAGTAAGTCTAAAAGGAACCTATGGTAACAGTAGAGAAACAGTAAACACAGCAAGGCAATGTCAATTTCTCTACAGTCTTCACATTTCTGATCCAGATCACATGTCTGAATTTAGGGATCAGGTGAGAAGGGCTCATTCTACTTCTGGTTTTCCTTTTCAGCCAGTCAAGCTGGAAAGACTGGCTTCAGTCTGGTCACTTGCCCCCATGTCAGGTGGTGCTGATGAAGGGAAATGTCTCGCTCCCTGGGAGAACGGGTTAAAGTATAGTCAAGGCTCCACTATTTCCCATACTATGAGAGAGCGATGACACAGACAGATCCAGTAGAAAAGCAAAAATAATTTCCATCTGGTTTTATAGTATATTTTTTCCCATAATGGATTAAACTTCCTAATTCTACTTTAGGTTAATAGGAGAATGAGTTTTTCCTGACTTTGCCCATGAATCAACAAAACAGGGAGGGAGGGTCCAGGGATGTTTGTGTTTAAAAACTGGCTCTCAACGATAAAAACTTAGGTAGACATATTATACTCAGATAATTAAGGTTAACTAAAACAAGTATTTTTTTAAATCCAGAATCCATAAATACCGGGAAGTTCAACTTTTATTCATCTAAATTCAGACTTTACCATGGGAAATAAGTCTCTTCCCCTGCTGACAAGAAAATGGGTTTTGAGATCAAGTTGATTCTTCTCTTTATTCTACTTCTGAAGAACAGCCCAGCTAAGGGGAATGTGGATGGTACCTGGGCAGCTGTGGTGGAGGCCCCACCACCTCTGGGGTTAGGGGCACTGTGTCCAGAGTTTGTGAGGTCATGAGGATGGCACTGATGCTCTGCCCCGGCAGCTGGTTCTCCCCTCCAGGGGGTCTCTCCCCAGCCTTGCCTGGTTCCTGCCCAGCCTCAACCCCAGGCTCGCCTTCAGCCCCTCGCTCCATGCCTGGCTGTGAAAGCGCAGAGCTGTACATGGAGTCCCCCAGGGGGCGGCTGGTGTCAAAGCACTCAGGCAGGATGATGATGTAATCCTCTGAAGAAGCAGACGACTGACTCTGAACTTCATCTTTGAGCTCATCCTCCTCTTCCTCCACGACAGCTTCTTCCTCAGCAATATGGACAATCTCCTCCCTCTCATCTCCAAGTGGTCCCTCTTCAGGTGAGGCAAATTTCACTAAAGGATGAAGCAACCAATTTTAAGGTATAAGCTAAAAGCAGCCCCTGGTACTACCCTTACTTGGTAAAGCCTTATGAGTCATGAGCTACAATTATGAAAGCCAGAGGAGAGGGACAAACCACAGGGAAGGGCTGCCGCTGGACCCACAGTCATGGCCATATTCTAAGTCTCTTGAAGCCTATGCAAAGCTGGATAGAACCTAAGTGCACAAAAACAAGTAGGCAGAAACACCCAGGCTCCTGAGCAGCATTATAATCTTAAAACAAGGAGGCCCTATCCCTTTTCCTCTTCACATGATGGTTAATATACTGAGATAGGGTTCAAATCAAAACTGATATACTAGCTAACAGAGCTGCAAAAAGAGAAAATGTTAGGTGGTGAGTACTGCAGGACTGCATGCTACTTTCTTCCTCTTCTTTGCAAAGTAATGTGTAGTCATGGCAGAAAATTGGCAAAACATGGATGGGGGGGTGGAAATATAAACCTATCAGACATAACTACTGTGAACATTTTGGTGTAAGTCCTTCCAGACTTTGTTATGCATTTGTGCACAAATGTGAAAAATATATATGTGTATATTTGAAACAAAAGTGAGACAAATCATATTTAAATAGGTCAAATTTCATTATAATAAATACAAGAGCTTTTCCTATATTATTTTGATGCACTAGAAATTGAATTTTTGGATAGTTCTTGAAATACATGGTATTAGTTCTACCTATCTAATACCCAGAAATTTCCGTTATAAGGGAATTCATCACAGCATAATTCAACCTTATGAAACTTAGTCTGGAACTCCTGCTTCTGCCCACCATTTCCTGGACTGCTGCCCTTGGAGAAAGGAGACAACTCAGCTGCCAATGGGGGTCTCTACTGAGGACCTCTGTTAACTTACATGAAGACTCCTTACTGCAGAATCCAGGCAGCACCACTGGCTGCTGTTCCTCTGTGGCGTGCAGCTGTAATTCTGCCCCTGAGAAAATGCAGAAATGAGTTACGGTGGCTGCTCTGCTCCTGATGCTATAATTAAAACGGTCAGGTAGAATACGCAGAGTCTAAAGAAACAAGCACGATCCGAAGTCTAACAAAGGTCACCCGCCCTCCACTCTGAGAGAAGACGAGCACTTCCACGTATTCAGACCTGGCCATCACAATTCAGGCGCACCCTGCTGGGTAGGGGAATGCAGGGACACTCACCGTGCAGGGACTTCTGTCTGCAAGGTGGGTTGTGATCCGGGGCAGCATCCAAGGTAAGCGATCGGATTACAGTCTCACACACGAACTGGGTCCCACTCAGGTCATCTTCTGCTTCCTCCACTGAAGCAATGTTCTCAGCCCTCCTCTTCACTGATGCTGTGGAATCTGAAAGACACCAACCTTGTCTGCACTTAGTGTTTAAAGTGCTGAGGAGCTTTCTCCAGTTGTGTACCATGCTGATACTATGCCAAGAATAGCTGCTATCTGTACCCTGTGAAGGTGAGGAAACTTCAAAAAACGAGATGGTACAGAAAACCCATTGACGCGCTAAGGTAAGGTCAGTAGAGGGTATGCGTAAAACCAGGGTGTGGTATGGAAGGGGAGGACGCAAATACTTCACAAATATTTAACCCCTTACCAGGAAGTGCTTTAAATCTCGGCCCTTCACTCTCTTCCTGTATCTGCCCCAAGCCTGGCTTCTCTATTAAAGGACTGTCATGTGGCAGAGGAGACATGCAGGGAGTCATATCTGGAGAATGAAGACAGGAGAACAATCAACCAAGAAAAAGCACCCCATCATCAATAGTCAGTGTCCAGAAGCAACAGCTCACAGGCTTCTTGCCTCCTAGAGGGCTAAAACAAACCCAGGTGTGTTTCAAGGCCTGTTGTAAAGAAGTTTTCCAGACCATCAGGTGCACAAGTATCTTGGACAGATCAATCAACAGAGGAAGGATCATAAACAGTTGTTTGGCCTGGAAGGCCATGGCAGACACAGAACCATGAATGTAAAGGAACAAAGGGACAGACACGTCTAGAGAAAAATGAAGAAGAGGGTCCTTTTACGGTGAGGAAGCCTTGCACGAACTTGTATTGTTGCCTCTGACAGACAACAGGGAGAAGAGGGAAAATGGACCCATGGGTGCAGTTTTACTATCACATTGTGGGAGAAATCCTTGCCATCCATATCCTCAGAATAAAATCCTAACTACCCGAGTCTAGGCCGCAGTACTTTTGTGCCTGTTAATAAAATAAACAAGGTGGACTGAGTGACATTCTTACCCACAGGAGTGTTGTGGGGCACTCTCTCCAACTCCTGGACAATGTTTATATCCAACAGCTCAAAGGACAGCAGGTCCTGGAAAAAAAAAAAAAAAGGCAATGTTAGGCTACTTACAGTGCACGCTGGAGCCATGTTTTTTTTTTTTTTTTTTAAAGATTTTATTTATTTATTTTCCCCCCAAAGCCCCAGTACATAGTTGTCTGTCATAGCTGCACATCCTTCTAGTTGCTGTATGTGGGACGCGGCCTCAGCATGGCTGGAGGAGTGGTGCCTCGGTGTGCACCCGGGATCCGAACCCGGGCCGCCGGCAGCAGAGCGCACGCACTTAACCGCTAAGCCACGGGGCCGGCCCTGGAGCCATGTTTTATCTTGCGGGGACTTGCAGGCCATTAAGTTCCACATCACCCTAGATTCAACTCTGTTCAAATTCAGGGCTCACCCCAGTCAAATGAAGACAAGAAGAGTTAAATGGGAACTAGACATTCAAATAAGCAAATGTCAGGAAAAAGAGAAAACGCAGTGGGGGTGACGGTGAACCAGTTAGCAGAAATGAAGAGGCAACTATAGGGAAGTTGTGGGGAAGCACGAGATTGAGTTCCCAATTCAATGAGGAAACATTTAGTTTAGAAACTTGCTTCCATAGACGATCTCCTGGCCATTCAATGCATCTAACCAGTTCAAAGCGGGCATTTCTCTAACTTTCTGGGCACCACTGATGGCTATACCACCTTCTCTTCAATAAGGTAAGACTCTTTTCCCAATGTTCTCTGTCCCCTGCCTCACAAACTGCTCAATTTTCCACCTGGGCAGTCAGAAGGTCCACAGATGGGATGTAGAGCTCCCTCTCACTGGCAACATTTTTTGTCTTCTGTGGGATACACGTTTCTGTCCCTTCCATCTGCTCAGCTGCTTCACCCAGTTGAATTTCTTCTTTAGCCAGAAGCAAAGCTTCCTATAGAGACAAACCATCGCAACAAATTTTAGGCCCTCAACAGAACTCAAAAGGCAAGCTGACAACTGCCTGCCATAAAACAAAAACACTGCTGCACCTCTACATATTTTAAAACTTTTGATTTTGATATAATTTTAGACTTATAGAAAAATTGCAAAAATAGTACATAGAGTTCCCATTACCCCCTTCACCTAGCTTCCTCTAATGACAACAACTTAGATCAATTATAGTAATAACAGTTAAAGCCAGAACATTAACATTGGGTAAGTAGATTTAAGCAGTAAACACTCTAAAAAAGTACCTAATACAGGGAAGTTGCCTAAAAAAACTGTGCACCAAGTAACAACCAGGGCAAGACTTCATTAGTATTTAGGGAACACACAAGGGATATTCCAGAGACGTGAATGTTAAGGAGCAAAGCCATCAGTCCAGCAGTTCCACAGGCCAGGCTAGGCCGCCCTGCTTTCTCTCGTGCAGCAAAGAGGCTAGCCAGGCATCATCACAGAGAGATACAAAAGCATTTAGAGACGCCTACACCAAGATGCTAAGGACACACAAACCAGCCTGAGGACTAGGCCCAATATCAGCATATCAGTGTGTTGGGGGGAGAGGAAGAAGCAAGCCTCTCCAGATTTCTGGAAGAATGACCAGCTGTGAGTGGGCTTAGTTTCAGTCACCCCTTCCAATGCTTACCTCTTGCTGGCAGGTGAGGTCATCAGCTTTGCTTGAGCTGATCGTACCCTTTTCAATGTTATCAGGGCTCTCTGCGGAGGGGAAAGGATCCACTATGATGCTGCACCAGACCCGCGGGCCAAACTGCTGGCCTTTGTGAGAAAGACGCCAGTGGGAAGTGTATGTTCCCTCCAAGGCTGGGGCAATGAACTCCACAGACACAACTCCCACATGGCCGGCCTTTAGGCAGGGAACCAAAACATCCTTCTTTTCTGTAGAAGCCAAAGTCAGGTTTCCCCACATGAACTTGAGCTGAAAAGAACAGTGACAAGAGAAAGAAAGCTTGTCAGCTGAGCACCCTGCCACTTCAAATCACTTCATCTTCACATTCTGTGGGAAACAATACCTTTGTGTCTGCACTCCACTTTACATTTCCTGTATTTTTCATCCTCCAGTGTTTGATAAACTTGGTTCCTGGCTGAAGGTGAGTCCCATCAGGCAAATTCTCATCCACAAATGCTGCACTGAAGGTTGGCATAACTGGGGCACAGGGCTGCAAAGGGAGCCTGAACAGAAATTCAGATACTTAGTCACTTGCTGTTGGGTGTGATGGCTTCTGAATATCCAACACTGTGGTTCGAGTGGCTGACCAGGACTCTTGAGAATGTACTAATGCATTTGCCTTAAAAATAACACTAATAAACATTCTCAAAAAACAGAGGACAGAGAACTCCCAAGCTAAAAAGCCACTAGGGAGGATAACTAAAAGGGTCCATAAATAAAACAACTTGAAAGTTAGGCTCTTAAAACATTGGCTTCTTTTGCTTCAAATCCAGACTGCCTGCAGTGAAAAGAGCTCACACCACCCAGTTCTCAACTTGACCGGTTTCTATCTTTCTGAAGAAGGCAACAAAGCAAGTGTCAAGAATAACTACCAAAACCCCTTTAAGAACACTAGGATCAGAGAAGGGGAAGTTTTAAGGGTTTGGGTGTTATTTGTTGGCTGTCAAAAATAAGACAGAAGTTGGCTGAAGTTCCAGTTTTAGAGGGCTTGGATCCCACCCTGGCTCTGGGCTTACATCAGAGTGTTAGACTGCAGCAGGCTCTCGGGTCGACCCAAAGGAGACTTGGGGCTCTGGAGTCCATGGATCGAATTCCACAGATGAATCTTCCTATGGAGTTTAAGCTGCTTTTTAAGTTCCTTGACCTCTGCTTTACGTTGTTTCTTCTCAGCTCGCAACCTTTGCTTTTCTGCTTTAAGAAAGTTCTTGTCAACCTGTTTCTGGAGCCTGTGAGATAACAAAGTCTTAAAAAACAAGCCTCACAAACAAATCTTGAAGCTATTTTGAATTACTTGTTGTCTCCATCAGTGTCAGCTTCTAGTTTAGTTTCTTAACTTCTTTCTATAGTTCTCATTTCCATTTCATTAGCTTTGTGTTACTGTCCCCATCATTGCACATCAACTTGGAAAGGAGCAGAACTAAGGAGACTATTTGTAGTTTTGCGATTCATACCCTGTCACCAGAACCAAGAAGCCAACCAGAGAACAAGCATCCCATTAACATGTGGTTTTACCTGGCTTGTTCTAGAGCAGCAGGAAGACGAGGAGTAGAGAACCTTGAGTGACAGAACGGTTCAGAGGAACCCACAACAGGTCTCCGCAACTTCAGCAGGACATGGTTGGAGTCATGGGCATATGGCCCCGATTCACAATCTTCACAGATATTGTAGGATGGGCATACGCTGTGGGGAAAAGAATGGCACAGTGAGGAATACCTGAGGTAGGGAGATATGAAACCAGGCTTCCATATTTGCTCTACTACCAGCTAGGTGGTAACCTGGGCACGTCACCTGACCATGCCATGTCTAATTACTAAAATGAGGATAATAACACTTAACCTATACCTACTTCAAAGGACAACATGGGAGGAAGCAAGATATGAAAGCATTTGGAACAAAAGGGAGACAATCCTTGGTGACCTATAATTTTATTTTAGGAAACATAATTTTGTCTGGCTCTGTTAATTTAAATGTATATATGAACACAACAATCTGAATAGTTATCCTTCAAACAGTTATTTTTTCTTGTGGTTACAGAGCTGCTAAGTCTGATGCTCAGAGACAGAGTACCCCCAATTTGCCTTTACCTACCCAGAATGCCAAGAAGGTCTGCTCCGAGGTCTACTAACAGCTATTTATTCCCAAGTTACTGCTTACCTGCACTGGTAGCGCACACCAACGAGCCTCCTTTGGCAGTTGCTACAAGCAATATGCCAGTTGAACTGGCTTTCTGGCAAAAACACTGTTTCCTCTGAAGTAGGCATTGAGACTTCTGAGGGACAGGAACTCAAGGATGGGTTCTGGAGGACAAGCTTCTCATGTAATTTCTGTTCAAGCTTTTCAACTGTTTCTTTAACCACTTGCTCTCTGAACTAGAATACAGAGGAGAAGATGGGAAAAACAAACCTCAGCTCCACTACTGGAAAAAGCATGAAGATATCAAATAGAGCTGAAACCTCACTGTTTCTCGTATAACACAAGAACATAATAAACAGCTAACAGCTACTGAACAAATGGACAGAAACATAGCAAAAGAAGGTCTATTCCTTCCACAGCTAAACTGGTTCAAAGAAAATACCAAGAAATCCTTTTGATGAGTAAATTTCTAACTTCTTCCTTCTCAAGCATAGAGATTTGTCCCTTTCCCTTACATCCTTAGAATTAAACTCCCTCTTTTTCTGGTACATCATTGCAAAAGTTAGGAGCTTTTTTGACCGGAACTGCTCTAATTTGGAAATTATTAGCTACCCCCTTCATTCACCCGCACCAGAGACAGCGGCATCTGTGTTCAGCTTTCTGTTTCTTCCACGTTCCACCTGTGCCAATACTGCTGCTACAACCAAGCCAGAGAGAATACTCACTGTCTCCAGGTAGCTGGTGAACCAGTCTGGGGGCTTGTCTTGAGGCTGGTCTGCATCACATGGAGCAAGTGGAAACTGCTGCAAGAAAATACAACCAAGATCTTGGAGGTTACCTTTTTTTTTTCTATTTAAAATAATTTTCCTGGGCTGGCCCCGTGGCTTAGTGGTTAAGTGCACGTGCTCCGCTACTGGCGGCCCAGGTTCGGATCCTGGCCGCGCACCAACGCACCACTTCTCCAGCCATGCTGAGGCCACGTCCCACATACGGCAACTAGAAGGATGTCCAACTATGACATACAACTATCTACTGGGGCTTTGGGGAGAAAAAAAAAAAAGGAGGAGGATTGGCAATAGACGTCAGCTCAGAGCTGGTCTTCCTCAGCAAAAAGAGGAGGATTAGCACGGATGTTAGCTCAGGGTTGATCTTCCTCACAAAAAAAAAATAAATAAAATAAAATAATTTTCCTGAAATGTATTATTTTGAGGTTTCTTTTGTCAAATAATATAAATATATGCTAAAAAAAAAAAGAGTATGAAGGAGTATAAAAGGAAAACGAAGTCTCTACGTCACCCTATTTGCCCCCTCTCCAGAAGTAACCACAGTTACCAGTTTCAAAAAGCCAGACGATAGCTCCCAAATCTTTGATGAATACTCATATCTTAGACCAGAGACGATGAGACATAAGGTTAGAAAAACTGTGGAGACAGGTCCATTCCCTTCATACCTGTGCTGCAGGCTCCTCTGGGGTCTTCAGGTCTGATCCCAAGACTCGTACCAGTGAAGAATAATGTGCAAGTGGCTTCTTCCCTGCCCTCACACCTGGTCGTTGTTTTGCCACAACTCGGGGGGAGGCTTCATCACCAACGCCGCAGGCTTCATGGACTTGCATCTGCAGTTGGTTCCCCTGCTTAACTGCCATCTGAGAGCACACGTTATGAAATAAAAACATACTGTGTGATTCTCCTTTCCCAAATTAAATTTCAAAGACACCTAAACAGAAGAGGTATGGTGAATTACGCTGGAAAATATCAGAATTTATGTTTTATTAAATCAAATGACATATACTACGTTAATACTCAACCTGCTGTTTCTTTGCCAAGAACATTAACCTAGGACTGGTTTCATTAAAAACACCGAAGTAGGTTTTTAGCGTAGCACTCTATTAGGTGAGATGTTTTCATTAACTGGATTACCACTTTTCTGTTTAACTGCTTTTTATGTAGGACTCCACTTATGTATTCTAATTTCAACTTTTCAAAAAAGTCAATCCTGGGGCCGGCGCCATGGCTTAGAGGTTAAGTGCGCGAGCTCCGCTACTGGTGGCCCGGGTTCGGATCCCAGGCGCGCACTAACACACCGTTTCTCCGGCCACGCTGAGGCCGTGTCCCACATACAGCAACTAGAAGGATGTACAACTGTGACATACAACTATCTACGGGGGCTTTGGGGAGAAAAAGGAGGAGGACTGGCAATAGATGTTAGCTCAGAGCCGATCTTCCTCAGCAAAAAGAGGAGGATTAGCATGGATGTTAGCTCAGGGCTGATGTTCCTCACCAAAAAAAAAAAAAAAAAAAAAAAGTCAATCCTAGACTACTATAACTGGAGAAACTTAAAGCTATGTCCTATACTTAAGCGTTTACTTTCCTACTAAGAATGGTATTTTGGAAAGTATGCCTCCTAAGTAGTCACCTCTTTTTGAAGAGCATCTTCTTAAAAATTTTATTTTGGAAACTCTACTTCAAGGGGCGTTTGAGGTTCTATGAAGGTACTCCAGTGTCCAAGCAGAGATGAAGGATCAAGTCATGGGATTCTAGCTCCCCCAACTTGTCACCCAGTGATGAGAACTGTTCTTTCATCTATTTTTACACATTAGACTTCTTAAAATTCCATTTAAAAATAGCATTCTATGGCCAAAAAGTCTGAAAGCTATTATTTTAGATTAAGGATCAGCAAACTTTATTTTTTTCCTGGGAGAGATTTGCCCTGAGCTAAGATCTGTCGCCAATCCTCCTCTTCTTTTGCTTGAGGAAGATCAGCCCTGAGCTAACATCTATCTGTACCAATCTTCCTCTATTTTGGATGTGGGTCACCACCACGGCACGGCTGACGAGTGGTGTACATCTACGCCTGGGGTTCCAAACCCAGGCCGCCAAAACAGAGCTGGCTGAACTTAGCTACTATGCCACGGGGCCGGCCTCCAGCAAACTTTCTTAAAGGGTCACATAATAAATATTTTAGGCTTGCAGACCATACAGTTTCTGTCCTAATTACTCAACTCTGCTGTTGTAGCACAAAAACAGCCACAGACAATACGTGATGAATGGGTGTGGCTGTGTTCCAATAAAACTTTATTTATAAAAATATATGGCCAGTCCACTGGCTATAGTTTGCCAATCCCTATTGCCAATTCTAGACCACAAACCAAAAAGCTTTTCATAAAATGTTTGGTAGAGTCTGTGGAAAACATTGCTCATGAAATGACTACAATAAAATGTGTTGAAACGTATAAACATGGAATCTTAAGTATTATATAGTACTATATAAAAAAAAATGTACGAAAAGCCTTGCTTCCTAGGGAAAGACAGGCTTATAGAAACTCTAGACTCCTGAGGTCCGAGATTTCTCACTGAATAGGTAAACTGATAGAGGCTGTGGGAAAGGTAGACGAGTTTTGAAGATCTAACTTAGAAGACTGTTTTGGTGAAATTACTGTAGCTTCTGAGAATAGGGAAAGAGAAAAGCCAGGAAGAGTTGGACAAGAGTGAAGGGGTGTGGGGAACAACTCGTTAGAACAGCATAAAAGCAAAGAGGAAACAGGAAGACCACGTGAAAATTGGAGTAGAGGGAAATCATGAAGCATGAGGAATTATTTACAGAGAAGGGCATCTCAACTAAGAGAAACCAGGAAAGGGCCTGAATGTCCAAAACAAGAGACTAGCTAGTAAATAAGGATTTCTGAGCAAAAACCAAGATGACATTGGCTAACCTGTTGAAACAAGTGGCACCCCAAATAGCAGTTTTGATCAGAAACCAAAAATGGTAAATCCAGCTCCTGATTTAAAAAAATCTTGCCTTTCCTTTCCTAGACCAAAAATGATTATGGAAAATAGCTTAGTCTGGGATTAGTTCATAAAGGATAGTCAAACATTAAAGAAAAGCCTTGGGCCGGCCCTGTGGCTTGGTGGTTAAGTGCGCGCGCTGCGATGCTGGTGGCCCGGGTTCGGATCCCGGGTGCGCATCGAGGCACCACTTCTCCCTTCATCCTGAGGCCGAGTCCCACATACAGCAACTGGAAGGATGTGCAGCTACGACATACAACTATCCACTGGGGCTTTGGGGGGAAAAATAAAATAAATAAAATCTTTAAAAAAAAAAATAAAAAAAAAAAATAAAGAAAAGCCTTAATTACAAAGGTGGTAACGAAAGGACAACTTGGCACACCTTAAGGAAGTGACTTCAAGGATGCTCTAATTCATCACCAACAAACGAAAGATGGTTTGTAACTGGATGGTTTATACTTAAAATTCTCCCACATTATACTGTAACATTCCATAAGGGAATAAGGTGAAGGAAGGAGATGAAAAATTGAACCAGAAAGCATCATTCCAGAAAGTTCTATTTTTAAATGCTAGGATGGTGGCACCAAGACCAGCAATGAGATGGGACAATAACTGGAAAGAACCTTTATATTAGGAGCTGCCTTGGGCCCAGCCCCGTGGCCAAGCGGTTCAAGTTCCGCGTGCTCCACTGCGGCGTCCCAGGTTCGTGGGTTCAGATCCTGGGTGCAGACATACTCCACTCACCAGCCATGCTGTGGCAGTGGCACCCCATATATAGGAGAGGAAGACTGGCACAGATGTTAGCTCAGGGCAAATCTTCCTCAGCGGAAAAAAAAAAAAAAAGAGTTGCCTTTTACTGAGTGGTATGTATGCCCAACTCATCATAAGTCTCCCTAAAAATAGGTTTTTCTGTGTTTATATTCATTAGTTTTTCCCCATGGCTAATGGAATTCAGGTTCAAGTTTTAGGAAATAAATTTTTATTTTGTTTTATTTATTTATTTTTCCCCCAAAGCCCCAGTAGAGAGTTGTATGTCATAGTTGCACATCCTTCTAGTTGCTGTATGTGGGACACGGCCTCAGCATGGCCAGAGAAGCGGTGCGTCAGTGCGCACCCAGGATCCAAACCTGGGCCCCCAGCAGCGGAGTGTGCACACTTAACCGCTAAGCCACGGGGCCGGCCCAATTTTTTTTAATAGATTATACTTTTTATTTACTCAACTCTTTGTGTTCTTCAGTAGCATTTTATTTTATTTATTTATTTATTTATTTTTTTAAAGATTTTACTTATTTATTTATTATCCCCCCAAAGCCCCAGTAGATAGTTGCATGTCATAGCTGCACATCCTTCTAGTTGCTGTATGTGGGACGCGGCCTCAGCATGGCCGGAGAAGTGGTGTGTCGGTGCGCACCCAGGATCCGAACCCAGGCCGCCAGCAGCGGAGCGCACGCACTTAACCGCTAAGCCACCGGGCCGGCCCTTCAGTAGCATTTTAAACGTGTCTGTGTGTGTGTGTGTGTGTGTGTGTGGAAGATTAGCCCTGAGCTAACATCTGTAGCCAATCCTCCTCTTTTGGCTGAGGAAGACCGGCCCTGGGCTAACATCTGTGCCCATCTTCCTCCACTTTATATGGGACGCTGCCACAGCATGGCTTGACAAGCGGTGCGTTGGTGCGTGCCCAGGATCCGAACCCGTGAACCCCAGGCCCCCAAAGTGGGGCGTGCGACGGGGCCAGTCCCAGGAAATAAATATTTTAAAAATTATTTAAAAATAAGATGAAATAACTGTTACCTTAAGCGCTTCTTCATACTCTCCTAAAAGGACAAAAAATACACACTGTCATATTTCTTCACCAGCCCAAAAGATTCTATTAAGTACAGCCAATCCTTACTTTTAAGAATTCTTAGCTCACAATCCTTATACGTGAACAGCTACTGCCTTTTTGCTGACAAACTCCCTTCTCTTCCCACTGCAAATAGAAGCTACTTGCAGATTAATTCTCCTGCTTAAATCCCTCTCTCTCTGCTATTGGAGCCTTCTAGTTACAAAACCTCAACCCAGCTCCCTCACAGTAGGCTTAGTGAAGCTCAGGACTCAAGGGAGGTTCATGAAGAGTGTTAATACCATCATTTCGGCTGGTTAAAATAAGCTTTTGGGGGCTAGCTTGGGAACCTAACCTTCAAATATAACATTGTTCCTGTGTGAAAATGCACTCTGAGCTCTGAACAACCACCCATCTTATAAATAAGCTCCTGGAATACCACTTGTTTGTAAGTTGACATTAACATACATAACAGGTCAGCGACAAACGCAAGCACCAGGAGAACAAGTTACGTGTTGAACGGGGAGGCATATTTTCAGAAGATTAGCATCTTAAACATAAGAGAACCGCCCACTAAAGTTGTCCTTAAGGTCCAACAAAAGGCACTAACCTACATACAAAAAACTGCTATAAAATAAAAATCTGCTCTGTAACTAATGTCCATGGATGAGTGAGTGCAATGTCAATTTATTTGTATACCAAATTCCATTCTAAAATGAATATCGCAACAACAGTTGAGTGTAAATGGAAATGCATACGCCCATGAACAGATTAAGACTTTTAAATAAAGCTGACTAGGTTCTCTCAGGACTCACCTTGACTGTTGATGGATACCTGTAAAAGGAAAAAAGCAACAGTGAATTATAAACGTCTCATCAATTGAGCATTTACTATGACCAGCCTCACAGGATAGATAGATGCAAGGGCTCTGGAGCCAGAGGGTATGGACTGAACCCCTACACTACTACTACTAAGCTTTTGTGCCTTTGGGCAAGTTACTTAACCTCTCTGTGCCTTGGTTTCTTCATGGGTAAGAGAGAGATGATAATGTACATAATACACAGTATTGTTGTTAGTCTGACACATTGTAACCACCCAATAAAGGTTTGTCATTATTATTTTTATTATTATAAATAAATGGCAGCTTGTGATATATTTGAACTAACGATCACTATATAGTTTTAAAAGTTATCTCTCAGGGCCGGCCTGTGGCTTAGCAGTTAAGTGTGCACGCTCTGCTGCTGGCGACCCCGGTTCAGATCCCGGGCGTGCACTGACGCACCGCTTCTCCGGCCATGCTGAGGCCGCGTCCCACATAGAGCAACTAGAAGTATGTGCAGCTATGACATACAACTATCTACTGGGCAAAAGATAGTTGGGGGAAAAAAATAAATAAATAAAATTATAAAAAAAATAAAAAATAAAAATAAAAGTTCTCTCTCAGATTTTCTTCTTCAATGTTACTTCTGTATTTCTCAACTCCATCTCAGATGCCACAAGTTGGCTTAGAACATGTAATTATCAAATACATTTAAACCACTACACAAATGAGATAAACACTTCTGAATTTTTGGAGCCCCACATCACTCTTGAGAAATAAGATACCTGGCCATGGGTACCATAACATACTTTACCTCTTCATTTTCCTCATCCAGGTATTTTATTTGAATAGTGTTCAGATCAAATAAAACTTTTACCTGCAAATGAAATGTACATATTATATGATCAAGATATCAAAAAGGCAGCTTGTAAAAGAAACCCAGAAGTCATAAAAGAAAGGATGGGCATATTCCATTACATAAAAATCAATCATTTTATATGGTAAAAAAAGTCCCACCATAAACAAAGTCAAAAGACAAACAATAGACTGGGAAAAATATTTGCAACTCATCAGGTGAAGGGTTAATATCTGCAATACAAAAAGAGCATCTGTAAAACTGCTAATCATAAGGTTAACAACCCAGGTAAAAGTGGGCAAAAATGTACAGAAATTTCATAGAAGAAGAATCAGATATGCCTAACAAATATATGAAACGATGTTCAACCTTAATGGTAGGCAGAACAATGCAAATTAAAACAATGAGATGTCATCTGAACAGAATGGCAAAAAATTTTAAACCCATAACATCCAATGTTGTAAAAATTCAGGGCACTGTCATATATTTCTGTGAGGTGCTACCACTGTTCTGCAAAGCACCTGGCAGTATCCACTAAAATTTAAAATTACATGCCTTGTGACTCATTAATCTCTCTTTGAGAAACTTTATCTATAGAACAGTGCATCATAAGTTATATATACAAAGAGATATCTCCTGTAGTTTTATAGTGGTAAAAAAACCTTTTTGACCTTGAGGGCAATATGTTAAGTGAAATGTAGTAAGTCAGACAGAGAAAGACAAATACTGTACGATCTGACTTACAGGTGGAATCTTAAAAACAAACAAACAATGAACTCAGGATACAGAGAACACATTGATGGTTGCCAGAGGCAGGGGTAGAAGGTGGGTGAAATGGCTGAAGGTGGTCAAAAGGTACAAACTTCCAGTTATAAATAAGTAAGTCCTAGGTATGTAATGTACAGCATGGTAACTATAGTTAATAATACTGTACTGTATATTTGAAAGTTGCTAAGAGAGTAGATCTTACAAGTTTTCACCACAAGAAAAAAAAATTTGTAACTACGTGGTGATGGATGTTAACTAGACTTATTGTGGTGACCATTTCGCAACATATACAAATATAGAATCATTATGTTGTACACCTGAAACTAATATAATGTCCTGTCAATTATATCTCAATTAAAAAAAAACCCAGAAACAATCTTTTAATAGCAGATGGTTAAATTACAGTACATCAATACCAATAATACTGTAGACAATCTATAGCTTTAAAAGGAATGAGCTTGAGGGCCGGCCCTGTGGCTTAGCAGTTAAGTGTGCGCGCTCCGCTGCTGGCGGCCCAGGTTCGGATCCCTGGCGCGCACCGACGCACTGCCTCCCCGGCCATGCTGAGGCCGCGTCCCACATACAGCAACTAGAAGGATGTGCAACTATGACATACAACTATCTACTGGGGCTTGGGGGGGGGGGGGGAAGGAGGAGGATTGGCAATAGATGTTTGCTCAGAGCCAGTCTTCCTCAGCAAAAAGAGGAGGATTAGCACGGATCTTAGCTCAGGGCTGATCTTCCTCACAAAAAATAAATAAATAAAATAAAATAATAAAAAAAAAAATATTAAAAAAAAAAAGAATGAGCTTGGATCCTTACCTATTCATTGAGAATTATATCTATAATATACTGTTGGGTAAAAAAAGCAAGCTGCAGAATAATGTTTATAGTATGACTCTAGTATGATATCCGTATGAACAGGAAAAATGTGGGTAAGTACATACGGGGCTGTTAACATTGGTTACCCCAAAGAGGTGGGAATAGTGGATGGAGGGAGGGGGGAGTAGAGGGATATTAACATTTTCTTTATACACTTTTGGATTGTTTCACTTCTTATAACGGGCATGTATTACACTTTTAAAATTAAAAATTTACAATAAAGAAAAAAGGCAAGCTGTCAGCTTATTTAACCACTAGAAAAAGAAAGATAACTGTGTTTGATTTTTCAGATCATTCGACAAACAAGATCCAACTTGCTGGATAACCATCTGTCTAGGACAGTATCAAGAAATATTTGCTGGAAGACAGAGGACAAGATCAGATCATCTTTCGAGGTCTCTTGCCATTTCTTTTCCTTTTTAGTTACCATAACACATGATCAGAAGGAAGTAGGTTTTCATCAACCAGGTAAAAGTAGGTTTCTACCAAAGGGTTTCATTAAATAAACAGTTACACAGGAAGTAAAACATTCACTACTGCAAACCAAACAAAACCAGAAGAGTACAAAGGGCAAACCAGAGAAGGAAAAGCATTAACAACAAAAAAAGGAATAGGTGAGCTGTTGTCTAAGCACCTGTGGGAGTTTTTATCCAACTCTGAGATACTCAACCTCTGACCTAGCAATAAAAGCAATCAGTCAGCTCTTGCAAAACACAAGTTATATGCCTAGTGGTTCACAAACCACAGTAACATACCTGCTCTCAGGCAAAAGGACATTCTTCTGGGGCCTGGTTAGGGTGGGGCCCACACCAAATCATTCCTCAGACTGTTTCTAAAATTAACAGGTTTTCTAAGTCCTATCTCACTTAAAAAAATAACTCCACTTTTCTTTTCTAAACTCTTAAAAAGGAATTTGTTTGTTCCCTTTACGAGAGCACATCTCCTATATGAATATTGAACCTCCTCTCAAAAATAATTTTCCAGGGCCGGCCCCGTGGCTTAGCGGTTGAGTGCGCGCGCTCCGCTGCTGGCGGCCCGGGTTCGGATCCTGGGCGTGCACCGGCGCACCGCTTCTCCGGCCACGCTGAGGCCGCGTCCCACATACAGCAACTAGAAGGATGTGAAGCTATGACATACACCTATCTACTGGGGCTTTGGGGAAAAAATAAATAAATAAATAAAATTATTAAAAAAAAAAAAAATAATAATAATAATAATAATAATTTTCCAAAAGGCCCAGAAATGGTAAATATGACAGACTTTACTGCTAGGAAACAACACCATTGAAAAATAATTACCGTTGGAAAAAACATCTAGGCTTAAAGGATGGAGAAACAAAAAGTAACACTCACCATAGCTTCGACATCAGCCCAAGTTGTATTTTCTGGATCAGAAACCAGAAAGCTTTGAGGCTCATTTTTAAAAGTCACATTTAGAGTAACCTGTGGTTCCATGCTGTGGGGCTAGAGTTGAGAGGAGGAATGAAGAGAGAGAAAACACATTAGAAGGGGTTCTATAAATTGCATAAACATTCATTCAACAAATACTTGTGAGGACCTAATAAGGGTTAGGCTAGGAGGACACAGCAATGAATGAGAAGACAATGTCCCTGCTCTTCTGCTATTTATAATCTAGTGGGTACTTTAAAACAAATCTGACTGTTAATGTTTGCTGAGAGAGTGTAAATTTTGGCCACACTCACAGAAATCTTCTAACATTTGTAAAATCCTTTAGGATTTTATGGAACTTTATAATGATTAGTTAATCAGATACTTACTGAATATCTGCTAGTAGCAGGACACCAAGATGAACAAGACAGATTAGGCCTTCAGGGACATTCTTATAACTTGAAAGTGACATTCTACATTTTTCTGAGAAAAGCAGCCTTTTCCTAAATTGAGCAACCCAGGTTCTCTATTAGATCAATTTTAACAATTTACAGGTGGAAACACTAGCCAAGAAACTACACAGAGGTAGCATTCAACACCCTTCATCCAAATTTATGTGGGGTTTTTTGTAGTCTTGTTTCTTTTATGGAGAATTTCTCCAAAAAAGTGGAGAGTAATGAACATCTAACTAGA
This sequence comes from Ceratotherium simum simum, assembly GCF_057802395.1. Lineage (NCBI taxonomy): Eukaryota > Metazoa > Chordata > Mammalia > Perissodactyla > Rhinocerotidae > Ceratotherium > Ceratotherium simum. The sequence continues at coordinate 42,208,963 of NC_141915.1, read as the reverse complement.
ACAATCAACTCAAGGGTACCCTCATTTCATCTATACCCCTGTATCCCCTCAATCCCCCCCAATATGGATTGACTGTAGTCAACTCATGTTTTAGTTAAACCATGGTAATCTAATTAAAAAAAATTATTATGGGAAAATTTAAACCTATACAAAAGAAGAGACATTAAGAAAGATTAACATATAATGAACTCCTATGGACGGACCCATCAGCTATCTTCCATAATTAACATCAACTCAGGACTAATCCTGCTACAGCAATATTCTTTCCCTACTGGATTATTTTGACAGACGGCCATCACTGCATCCATAAAATTGAGCGTGTACCTTTAAAAGATATGAAATTTTTTTTTAACTACTTTTTTTGTGTGTGTGTGTGAGGAAGATCAGCCCTGAGCTAACATCCATGCCAATCCTCTTTTTGCTGAGGAAGACCGGCCCTGAGCTAAGATCTATTGCCAATCCTCCTCCTTTTTTTCCCTTTTTCTCCCCAAAGCCCCCAGTAGATAGTTGTGTGTCATAGTTGCACATCCTTCTAGTTGCTGTATGTGGGACGCGGCCTCAGCACGGCTGGAGAAGCGGTGCGTCGGTGCGCGCCCAGGATCCCAACCCGGGCCACCAGTAGCGGAGCGCACGCACTTAACCGCTAAGCCACGGGGCCGGCCCCAAAAGATATGAATTTTTAAAAACATAACCATGATACCATTATCATGCCTAAGAAGTTAACAATTCCTTAACTGAATGTCTACTCTGGTTAGTTGGGTTGTTGTTTTTTGTTTTTTTATTTTTTGTGAGGAAGATTCGCCCTGAGCTAACATCTGTACCAATCTTCCTCTGTTTTGCATGCAGGATGCCTCCACAGCATGGCTCATGAGTGGAGTAGGTCCAAGCTTGGGATCTGAGCCCACAAACCCAGGCCACTGAGCACAGCACACAGAACTTTAACCATTCGGCCACCAGGCCAGCCCCCAGTTAGTTGTTTTTAATTAAAGATTTTGTTTACCAATGGGTTAAGTTGGTTTCTTTTTCAGACTTTATGAAAAAATAGTTTGTTTAAATCTAAATATAAGTTGTAATGAAAAACGTCAGCTTTTAAATATATTCATCAACAAATCTTTAGTAAGCATCTACAAAGAGCCAGATTCTGCTCTGCTCTCAGGCACAGGAGACAGGAGGTGAATAAGATTAAATCCCAGGAGTTTCCAGTGTAATGGGGGGAAGGAGCACAAGGGTTGAGAAGAGTTGGGTTCCAGACACAGCTCTGGCACACTACTAGCATCTAACTGTGAGCAAGTCATGTAACCTCTGAGCTTCTGTTTCTTAATCTGTAAGACAGGTCTAATATCTCTGCTTTGCCTACATCACAATGCTATCATAAGGATCAAATAAGAATGTGTGTGCAAGTTCTTTAAAAACATTACTCATATATAAAAATTATTACAATAAATCAGTTTTTAGAACCTAAAGCAGTCCTGTTTTCCTCGGTATAATGCACTGCCCTGTGAAACAATGTAACTGAGATTGTCATTAAAAAGGACCTTGAACTCTCTGAGGATCAGAGACTTTTTTAAATCCAAAGACAATTATCTTCTCATTTTTTCCACCTAGAGCCAAGTTCACCACCAAAGAATACCAGTTTCTAGCACCAATCCTGCTGACATCAAGTATTCATTCATTTAGAATGCAATTCTTGGGGTCTTGAAAATTTGGACAGAATTACTTACTGTCCACTTCCCAGAATCTTGGGTAAAAAATGAGGGAAATGAAGTGACTGAGTCAGTTTGCCATAAGTGGATATTCTGAAACACATTCTCACTTTTCAACTTCTGAGAAACACACTTCCACACTTTTGAGAGTCCAGAAGAAAACTAATCTTTTCTCAAATTACACAATTGGAAATTAGTTCAAATATTCTAGCTCATCCAGCTGGTCTGCTGATGAGGAGAAAACAGGAAGTGGGGGATTCTAGTTTAGCTGGACCATATCCAGGTCTCCATAAAGAACTGCCTATTTGTTTGGTTTATATGTGAAAATTCTTTCAGCAAGAGCATTAATCTTGAACTTGCGGGAATGCCAAAGTTATGGTTAGCGCCAACTGTCCCTGTGGGTTTCAAGCCAGTAAAGTCAAGCAACTGGAGCCTAGGCCTTCAGCTTTCATAACTGGAACTATTCTAAGTACATGCTATTACTCATCTTTGCTTAACACAAGTCAGCTTTTCCTCTATGTCGACTTTTTCAGGATATCAACAGTCCCTTTAATAAAGCTGATCCGGGAACCTGAGCTTTGATTACTGTCTCCACCAGAGGCCTGTACAGGCTATCCAGACGTTACAACGTGAATGTGAAAGCTGGTTGTCGGACAAAAAAGTAAAAACGGTGCCTTTCCAATACCAGAGGTCCCGACCAAGACGACTTCCCTAAGAGGTTCTCAAAAAGCGGAGGGGGATGGGGTGAGGAGGCTGTGTAGGTAGTGTCATCTTTTTTTCCTAGCAGACTTCATCCTAGTCTTCCAGTTATCGTTTCCTAACACTCCATGTCGCCAGGACAGTGTCACCATCCCCGGAGGACTCGCTTTCCTTTTCTTTGCCTAGGCCCTCTTTGCGCTGGGGAGTTTCGGCCTTCCATTAGCAGAAGCCAGGCGTTCTGAGCCACGGACCCTCCATCCCTCCCGCGGTATCCGCCCCCTCGGCCCCTCAGAACACGAAGGGCTCTCTCATCCGGTCACTGAAAAGATCGGCTGCCACCATACACGGAAAAATCTCCCCTCTTCTTTGCAGGATCCCTCCCTTGAACTTCCCCAAGCCCTCTCAGCGCGACGTGACCCCACCCCCAGGTAAGCGCAGCTGCTTCCTTACCAGCTTCCCGCCCCCGGGGGGCGCCGCCGGAGGCCAGCGCAAGGACCGTTCGCTGCCAGCTCTGCTGCTATCCCCGCGGGGTGAATCTAACATGGCGGATAGAGTCAGGGCCTAGTCCCCTGTTTCTGAGTTTTCGACAAGATGACTGGCTCTTACCACTTGTCCCTCAAAACCACCACCCACTGATTGGTCGAGCATGCCTTGGAGGGGGCGGGACAAGAGCTTCCTGAGCCGCACAACAATAACAAACACTGGGGCAGAGGGGCGGAACCACGAGTGCGCAGCCGTGGGCCGGGGCCGACTTCCCCTTCCTAGGTAAATTAGGTGGCCACTGCGTTCCCTCAGGTCGCTGACCTTAGAGGACTACTTGCCCGAGACTCGCGGGGTTGGATGGGAATTGTAGTCTTTCTAGGACTTGTAAGTTCTTTAGCCTATTCTCCGCTCTCAAGATGCGAAAACATTACACTCCAATCCATATCTGTCGATGTGCATAAGCGCGCGGAGTTCCTCAATCTATCAACTGGGTTGCCGTGAGAATCGTGCCCACTTCCGGTGTCGGGAGCTCCTCTCCATAAGACTACAGTTTCCAAGGAACACTATGGCGAAGGCCTTTCGATCCGCAATGCATGCTGGAAATCGTAGTTTTTTTCCTCACAATCCTTTTATTTACCAAAACTAGAGACTTCCATTGCGGTGGAAAGGGTGAGGGAACGGGCCTCTTCTTGCGGCTGTTTTAGGCACTATCTTGCGCTCATATCCCGGCCTCAGGTACCGATTCCGACCCTAGTCCAGCATTCACTGTGACGTAATAAGTCGTAACTGGAAACGTAGAGGTGAAACGGGCGGGCGCCTAATAGAAAACTCGGGGAGAATTCTTTCTCTTCCGTCTCTTTCTAATTACGTAACGCAGGGAAAGAATGGATGACCAATCAGGAGCCCCGAGAGACTCTCGGCTCTTTCTGCCCCGCCCTTCCGTAACGTGTTTTGATGCAGCATTCTGAGAGGCTCTGGTTCAGTGGTGGTGGCCGGTTTCCGTGGCAACAGAAAAGCGCGGGAATTACGGATAAATTGAAACTGCGACTGCGCGGCGTGAGGGCGCTGAGGCTTTCTGGATCGAGGACGGTCTGGTGGGCTTTTCTGAAAACTGGGCCCCTGAGGCCGGGAAGCCTGGACGCTTTGCTCTGGGCAAAGGTGAGAGAGCCGTGGGGAAGGGAGGGGGGCCCAAGGGGTGCTCCGGGGGACAGGCGGGAAATAGGTGTTGAGAGAGTTGGGGAGAGGGGACTCCTGAAGGAGAGCCAAGACGGGTGTTATCTGGCAGGGGCGGGGAGGATGGAACCTAAGAAGTCTAAGACGTTGAGTCTGGGGAAATCATGGGGAGGGGGGCACGCTGTGGGTCGCGAGGGGGGAGGCACTGAGGATAAGGGTGGGGCAGAGTGTGTCGGAGGGGGAATCTTGATGATAAGAACTGGAATGTGTCTTGAGGGGGACACCATAGTATAAAAGACAGGCTAGTATATGTGAGAAGGGGACGCTAAGGAAGAAAAGGGAGCGGGAATGTGTCTGGGAAGAGGAGGAGACAGGATTTTGTGAGAGAGAGAGTCATTAAGAACTGGATTTATTTGGGCTTCTGAGAAAGGACAAGAGGGAAATAGAGGGGCGTCAGTAGTCACAGATGCTGTTGGCATGGATGTGCCTGAGGAGGATCCCGAGACGAGTGCAGACCAGTGGGAAACACTTGGGAAGGGCGGGGAGTTGTGGGGGGGAGCGTTGGTTGGTATTGGTTTTGTTTTTGTCTATTTTGATTTTAAGCAAGAAAAAGAAAACAGCCGGGTTGATTGGAGAAATCTGAGGCTGCCACCACTCACCAAGTCGAGTCACCCCACTGTGGCTTTCCCTTTCTTGGAGAAAGGAAGAGACCAAAAGGAGGTGCTTGGAGGCTATATGTAAAAAAATAGAGAATTTATATGGTCTTAATTACAGAAAACGACTTGTAAAATTTTTTAAAAATAAGGCTTGTGTCATTAGTTCTATGGTTGGTATAATTCTAAAGCGCTCCAATCTTAAATTTCTCTTATTTAAAAATGACAATGGAACTAAGCTGTTGTTTTCATAAACCTTTTGAAGTGAATTATTTATGTATATATTTATGTGTTAAAGTTTATTGGAACAGGAAGAAATGGATGTATCTGCGGATCGCGTTGAAGAAGTACAACATGTCCTTAATGCTATGCAGAAAATCTTAGAATGTCCAATCTGGTAAGTCAACAGAAGAGTTTATTAATTTGAGATTTATTTTGTGAGGAAGATCAGCCCTGAGCTGACCTGTTGCCAATCCTCTCCTTTTTTTTTTTTTTTTTTTGCCAAGGAAGATTGGCCCTGGGCTAGCATCCCTGCCCATCCATCTTCCTCTACTTTATATGGGACGCCTCCACAGCATGGCTTGACAAGCGGTGCATCGGTCTGAGCCCGGGATCCGAACTTGCGAACCCCGGGCCACCGAAGTGTAGCGTGCGCACTTAACTGCTACGCCACTGGGCTGGCCCCTGAGATTCTTTTTTGTATGATTATATTCCTATGCAAATGAATAGAATTGACCTCACACAGTAAGGAGAAAATTAAGATTAGGCTATTAAAATTGCTGCTTTTCTTGAAAGAGCTTTAGGAATATGGGAAATTACTCCTTTTTCTCCACTCTGCCTCTCCCCTTCCTTCTCTACTGCCTTAACACACACAGCCCCCTATCTTTCCTAGTCCACAAACTGTCTCGATTGGTTCCACATTGCAGCAGGCATCTGGTTTGAATTAAATGCACCTGGTCTTTTCATCGACCTCTAAAGCCGGCTTGATCACTTGGAATGGACATAGTTAATAATGGCAAAATAAAAGCACGAATGATTGGTATCTGTGATTGGGTAGGTTTTTGGGAGAACCTTTGGTTGCAACTAACCCCATATATTTAAATAACAATACTGCAAGTCATCAAAGCATTTAGCAAGTCTCTCTGATTTTTTGAGTGAGCCTTTGTTTTTCTTCTTCTGTAAAATAAACAGGGGACTAGAATATTCAAGGTTTTCTTAAATTGAGGTATAATTTCCATACAGTGAAATGCAGAGATCTTAAGGGGCAAGTCAGTGAGTTTTGACAAGTGTATATGTCTCTGTAACCCAGTCAAGATATAGAACATTTCCATCACCCCAGAAAGTTCTCTTGTATGTATTCAGGAGCTCTTAACTTGCTGACCCTCCTAACCCTTGGATGCCTGTAGATAGAACTGTATTTCAGTATAATTAGTTTCTTGTATAATTTTATATATTTTTTTTATGCGTTTAAAATCATTACCTTGAGAAAGGTGTTCATGAGCTTCACTAGCTGCCAAAGGGAGTTCACGGCACAACAAAGGTTATGAACCCTAAGCAGTCACGTGATGATCTCTGTGGTGTCTCTTACATCTACAAAATAAATTAAAAACCACCTCAGAATCTCTTGGTGAAAAGCTGGAAAGGAAATTTAGAAGAATTATTGCTTACTCTCTCTCCTCTTATTCTCTTTACTCTGGTCATTCTGGTCTCTTCACTGTTCTTCAGACAGGCAACGTATTCTCCTGCCTCTGAAATTTTATGCTTGCTCTTCCCTCTGCCTGGAATGTTCTTCCCCTGACAAATCTTGATTGAAATACTACCTTTTCAAAGAGGCATTTCCATGGGCCGGCCCGGTGGCTTAGCGCTTAAGTGCGAGTGCTCCGCTGCTGGAGGCCCAGGTTCGATCCGGGCGCGCACTGACGCACCGCTTCTCCGGCTATGCTGAGGCCGCGTCCCACATACAGCAACTGGAAGGGTGTGCAGCTATGACATACAACTATCTACTGGGGCTGTGGGGGGAAAAAAATAAATAAAATAAAAATCTTTAAAAAAAAAAAAAAAACAGAGGCATTTCCAGACAGCCCTATTTAAAATTGTAACACCTCCACCCCCAACACACTTTTTATCCCCCTTTCCTATTTTATTTTTCTCCATAACTCTTACTACTATCTGACTGACATTCTATATAATTTATTTGTCCTTTTCTCTACCCCCACAGAATATAAACTCTATGAGGGAAGAAGTTTTTATTTGTTTTGTTTAATTCCGTATCCTCAGTAGTTAGAACAGTACCTGGAATATAGTAGCCACTCAGTAAACATTTGTTGAAGGTATTAAATAATAAACTAAATTGCTTCTTTGATAATTTAGTGGTTTTTAATATGGTGATGGTTAGTGGTGGGTAACATTCAAGAAATAAATTGGAAGGCTGCCCCTACTGCCCCTTACCTTCAATAAAGGAGAGTAAATTTTCCTTTGTGTTTCATGAAAGTTGTTTTTCATATTTGGAATCAAGTAAATAAAATCAAAGAAAATGCAAGTTGTGTTTTCAGAGAGATAAAAGATTTATAAGTAACACTTCTCTCCCTTGCCCCTCAGTATTTCAGCTAAACAAAAATAAGAGCTAAATGTGATTTACAGCCTAATTTATAAAACATTAGAGCCAGAGAAGCAGGAAATGACAATATGGAAAAAATGCTTTTGGAAAAGCATGAAACTTACTCATGATAATTACAAAGAGTGATCAAAAAGTCCTCACTAGTGTGGCATTTGGGTCCATTTATTTTGCACTTCCATGGGACTGAGTCATAAAAATGTAATGTTCTTTTTTGTTCTGGCAAATTAAACCATCAACTAAAAAACTCAGATACATAAAGATGCAAAAATGAAAGTTAATGCTAAATTTTCATTTTCAGTCAACTATTATGTATTTTCCAGCTTTTGTCTTTTTTATCAGTTTTCTGTTTAAAAAACTTAGGTTTTTAAACTAAAACTATTCATCCTAGTCATTATTAAACCTTAAACTCTTTTTTTTTTTTTTTTTTTTTTTTGGTGAGGAACATCAGCCCTGAGCTAACATCCATGCTAATCCTCCTCTTTTTGCTGAGGAAGACCGGCTCTGAGCTAACATCTATTGCCAATCCTCCTCCTTTTTTTTCCCCAAGGCCCCGGTAGACAGTTGTATGTCACAGTTGCACATCCTTCTAGTTGCTGTATGTGGGACGCGGTCTCAGCATGGCGGGAGAAGCGGTGCATCAGTGGGCGCCCAGGATCCGAACCTGGGCCGCCAGTAGTGGAGCGTGCGCACTTAACCGCTAAGCCGTGGGGCCGGCCCAACCTTAAACTCATTTAAATGAGAACTTCTTGGATGAGAATCGTACCTACGTCACTTTTTTTTTTTTACAATGCCCAGAACAGTACAATTTGGAGTTATGTCTTAATAAATGATAACTGATTGTGACTGGAAACAGTATTACTTATGGTAGCTATAGGGTAGGTTTCCAGCTTTCTTTGAGGTCTCTCAAGCTAAAATTCCTTCTGCTGGCCTCTAAGTCACTATTGGCATTTTTTTCTTTTCTTTTCTTTTTTTTTTTTTTTTGTGAGGAAGATTAGCCCTGAGCTAACATCCATGCTAATCCTCCTCTTTTTGCTGAGGAAGACCGGCTTTGAGCTAACATCTATTGCCAATCCTCCTCTTTTTTTTTCCCCAAGGCCCCAGTAGATAGTTGTATGTCATAGTTGCACATCCTTCTAGTTGCTGTATGTGGGACGCGGCCTCAGCATGGCAGGAGAAGCGGTGCATCAGTGCGCACCTGGGATCCAAACCCGGGCTGCCAGTAGCAGAGCGCGTGCACTTAACCACTAAGCCACTGGGCCGGCCCAATTGGCATTTATTTCTGATAATTGGTAGCTTTTTCTAACTTTTTACATGACTATATAAAATTTTTTAGTCTCAGAAGAATTTGCTGCAATTGGTATCCTGGTGGGGAGGGTGTGGTTTTTCGAACCTAACCTAGTGTCTTTTTCCAGTCAGTTATCCATGTTAGAAGCTCAAAATGCACATATGCAGTAGGCCTAAGATATTGCCTGGTTTGGAAAGAGTTTAAACTATTTGAATCACCTTTATAGTAAACATTTACTCTCATCAGGACCTAGAAGAGGAGCATTTTAATTTTTTCTCTTCATTCCCTTTTCCTCTTCAAGCTTTTCCTTCAATAGTCATTACCTTTTTACATTTTGGAGTTTTCATCTGTTTGAAGTTTGTGTTTACAGTATGTTTATATAGCTTGGCTTATAGTTACCATACTGAAATATAATTATTTCAGAATTGAGTCAGTGGTGAGAATGAAAGCCATCTGGTGTCCTAGCTAAATCCAATTTCTCTTTTACTGAGAATTTCTTTGGTATCAGCTTATCTCAGAAATAGTGATTTAGTAACAAACCAGAGTTCTCTTTGTTCGGTTGTTTTTCTTTTTAAAACTACATTCGGTCCCAATAACAATACTAACATTGGTACAAGTCATCTCACGTTGTGAACAGTTTCCCAAGTAGCATTTAATTTTGTTCTCACAATAGCCTGAAGAGACCGGAAGAGTGGGGGACAGAGAAGGAAACTGAAGTTCAGGTTTGGCCTGAGGTCACTCTGCTAATAAAAAAGGAGAACGGGTAGTAGAAACCCAGCCTTCTAACTTAACTCTGGTATTTTTCTTTTCGTTGCCCTGTGCTGCGTCAGAAACCCCATGATCACAAGAGTTATATTACCAACGCCTTCACAACGAGGCTATTGTCACCCAGCTTTTCTTGTGATCCTTTTCTAAAAAGTTAAACATTTAATGAAAAGAACCACATTCCTGTCACACACAGGTTGCCTGTTCTTTGATGTCCTGCCTGAACTTTACCAAATATCAGTTTCTAAAGCTCTCATTCAGAATCAAAGCTAAAGACTTTAAAATAGCCTGTAGGTTCCTACCCGCTCAGGCTTCCCGCTACCTCTGACCTCTTCTACCACTGCTTCCTGCCTTGATCACTCCATCCTGGCCCCTGGCCTGCTTGCTAACCTCAAAAACACCAGGCATGGTCCCGCCCAAAGTCTATCTTGCATGACTTGTTTCCTCACATTATTCAGCTATCTGCCTATGTCACCTTCTCAGTAAGGCCTTTCTGGCCACCCCATGTACACCCCCCACACACTGCACTACCTATCCCCCTTAGCCTGCTTTATTCTTTTAGCACTCATTCCCATGTGTTCTTGTTTATTTATCAATCAACTGTCTCCCACCACTAGAATGTAAGTTCTATGAGGGCAGGCTTTATTTTGTTCACTGCTGTATTTCCATCTCTAGGAACCGTGCTTGCATATAGTAGATGCTCAATAAATACTTTATTATGTTATGTTAGTAAATGAATGAATTTCAGGAAGGCCTTAAGATTTTTCTGGATAGACGGGTAGGGATGGGAATTTGGGTGATATGTTTTCTCCAAATTTTTATGTTTTTTTAAGTTTATTATTTTCTAAATTTTCTTCAGTGAGTATTTATTACATTGTTTTTTACGAAGTAATCACAAACCAAGCCGTATATTTTCTGAAGTGATGTAATAAAAGTACACAGTACTACCAGTAAAGTGTTCCTGCCAAAAAATTGAACTTGAATTTAATTGAGCCTGTAGGTCTAGTTTACAGGAAATAAAGGCTAGAGGAACATGTTAAACCACATCATAGGCTTACAGTCAACAAAATTCAGAATGTGGGAAATTCTGTGTTTTTTAAGTAAATGACAAGGGAGGAAAAAGAAGGGGAAATCTATAGATTAAAAGAGACTTGAGACATATCAAAACAAATGCAACGTGTGGATCTTGTTTGGATGCTGATTTAAATAGATTTAATTATTAAATTTTTATGAGACAGGGAAATTGGAACATTAATTGTATATTAAATGATATTGAGGAAATTATTTTTTAGGAGTAATAATGGTTTCATGGTTATGCTAAAAAAGTCTTTATCTTTTAAAGATATGTTCTGAAATATTTATAGATGAAATATGATGGCTGGGATTTATTTTAAAATAATCTGGACTTTGGGTGGGTGTCGGTATGGATGAAATAAAATTGGCTGTGAGTTGGTAATTGGTGAAACTGAGTGATGGTACATGGAGTTCATTTTACTATTTGTGTAAATCCTTGAAATTTTTCATATTAAGAAATTAAGGGGGGGCCGGCCCCGTGGCCTAGCGGTTGAGTGTACGCGCTCCGCTGCTGGCAGCCCGGGTTCGGATCCTAGGCGCACACCAACGCACCGCTTGTCAGGCCGTGCTGTGGCGGTGTCCCACATAAAGTGGAGGAAGATCAGCTTGGATGTTAGCTCAGGGCCAGTCTTCCTCAGCAAAAAGAGGAGGATTGGCATGGATGTTAGCTCAGTGCTGATCTTCCTCACAAAAAAAAAAAGAAAAAAAAAAATTAAGGGCCGGCCCAGTGGCACAGCGGTTAAGTTCTTGAGTTCCCCTTCAGTGGCCCAGGGTTCGCCAGTTCAGATCCTGGGCGCGGACCTACTCAATGCTCATCAAGCCATGCTGAGGCGGCATCCCATATAGAAGAGCTACAACTCTACAACTACAATGCACAACTATGTACTGGGGCTTCGGGAAGAAAAAAGGAAAAAAATAGAAATTAAAAATAAGACAGTCACACACACAAAAAAGTGCTGTGAGGGAATCCAAAAGAAATACATGAAGTTTTTGTCATTGTGGAGCTTAAAGTTGAGTTAAGATGTAGGATGTGCACCCACAAGAGTATTGAAGAGATTAATATATTCTGTTTTGATGTCTGAAAGCTCAGTGAGGGTAAGGATCATATTCTCTGCTGTATTTTTGGCTCCTAGCACAGCAGACATTTAATAAATACTTACTGAGTGAACATAAAGCCTTGTCTTGACTCAGTAATAGCTGCTTAAAGTTGAACTTATTTGCTAAGAATATATTTATTTTTAAATGAATTATTGAGCCTCATTTATTTTCTTTTCCTACCCTTCTAGTTTGGAGTTGATCAAAGAGCCCGTTTCCACAAAGTGTGACCACATATTTTGCAAGTAAGTTTGAATGTTTGATGTGGCTCCATTATTAGCTTTTGTGCTTCTCCTTCATAACAGAGGAAACAACTAACTTTGTAGAAGCTTTAGCTTCTTCAATTAAGTGAAAAAAAATCTGTTTCATTCTGCCTCATGGAATGCTTAGAAAGTCATCATAAGTTGGTTGTAGCCATAGTTCCTGGTAAAATATTGGCATATTTATCTAGTGGGATGTGAAATCATTTTGAACAGCTGTTTGTTTTTTGTGTCCATGTGTGAAAGCAGATTGCAAGCAATTGTGAAAGAAGCAAATTGTATTTTAACCTTCCCAGTTTCTCCTTTCTGTTCATTTCTGCACGTCCTTTTGCTTTTCTCCTTCTAAGGGTCAGTGTTTGCCGGCTTCATAATCCTCGTGAAGATAGGAAAGAATCTGATATCAGTTTATATTTAAGCTGAAATTCATTCATACCAATGATTCAAGTTATATTTACATTTTTAAGGATCTTGCCGTTTAAAATGAAAATGTTTCTTTTTTTTTAATTGAGGTAACATTGGTTTATAACATCATTTAAGTTTCAGGTGTACAATATTATAATTTGACTTCTGTATAGAAAATGTTTGATGATAGAAGAATTTCAGAAAAAGTTTGGTAGGTGATTGGGTGGAATGAGGGCTTTTCTCCTTTCCTGGTGTTAAGCTATGATTGAGACTTGCCCTGAATGCCAACTAGTTTGTTTTTAAGTATTTTTTTCTTTTTTAATTGAAAAAGCAAGCAATGTCCATGGTAATGACTTTACTAGCACAGAAGGTTATATGATGCTAAGTACATTTCCCTCCTACCCCAAAACCCTTGCCTCTCCCTTCCCTCCCCCAAAACAACTACAATTATCAATCTCTTATCTAACCTCCTAGAAATTTTTGAATTTAAGAGTTCTTAACTTGGGATTCATGAATGGTTTTCATAAATTTCCTAAAATTATATTCAATTTTAAATTCAGTTGTATTAAAAACTATAGGCATGTGCAGTTTTCTAGGAAGACAATCCAGCATTTTCCTCAGATTCTTAGAATGTTTCTGTAATCTGAAAAATGTGAAGAGCTTCTGTGTTAAAGATAATGAGGGCTGGGGGCCGGCCCCGTGGCGCAAGTGGTTAAGTGCGTGTGCTCTGCTGCGGCAGCCCAGGCTTCGCCAGTTCAGATCCCAGGCGCGCACCAAAGCACAGCTTGGCAAGCCATGCTGTGGCGGCATCCCATATAAAGTGGAGGAAGATGGGCACAGATGTTAGCCCAGGGCCAGTCTTCCTCAGCAAAAAAAGAGGAGGATTGGCAGATGTTAGCTCAGGGCTGATCTCCTCACAAAAAAGAAAAAAAATAAAGAGAATGAGGGCTGGCTGAAGGTGGAGGAAACCTGTTCCCTTGGGAGGGATATCCTCTGAGAACAAGTCTGCCAACTGGCTGACTCCTTCTTTCCTCTGAATTCTACCTTATTCTTCCCATTCATCTGTCCCAACAAGGATCCAGACCCCTTGTCCATTGTCTCTCATCCCTTTCCCATGCACCCCACTGGCCTGGATCTGTTCCCAACAGTTTCTTTCTGATTCCTCAGGCCTTTCTCCCTGGTCAGGTGCCAGGGTAGCACAGCTTTATCTCTCTGCTCTGAGAATTTTTAGTTTTGGGGCCTTTAGAGGAAAGCTTCTCAAACTATCTATGGTGTAGGACCAATTTCTTCATAGATCAATACTTTTGTAAAACAAAATTTAAAAAGTTATAGAGAGCTGAAGGTTAACCTTTTAAATGCTGGGACTCTCACTGTTTCTTGATGAGAATCTTTCTGAAATGTACTGTATGCATTCCTGTCACCTTGAGTAATGAATACGCAGTATTATAGTGAGTACAGAGTAGATTAAATTATGAACATTCTGAGAGCTTGTAGAAGAAGGAAATTGCAGGCAGAGGAAATAATATGAGCAAAGGTACAAAGAGAAGAAAGTAGAATATGTCCAGGAAAAAGAAACTAACTTTGCATACGTGTATAGGAGTTGTGTTAGAAGAGGAAGGAGCCCTCAGAGAGAAGATGACATTTGCAAGAGAGAGAAGGTCCAGGAGGAGGTAGAAGGGATTAGAAACAGAAAATGGGTGCAGGAAAGAGAAATAGTTGTTATTCATAAACAGTAATGAAGGAAAAGGAGAGTAATTCTATAGAAAGATTTTGAGGTAGGGCAGGGAGTAGTTGAGGTAGTTTGAGCTCAGTGAAGTTGGAGGTGAAGACATCTGTTAAGATTGAGAGGGTTAAGGTTAATAACTGGGGGAAAGTAAGAAAGGCTTGCAGCTCCTAATACAGAGAATATGATAAGCAGAAGAACCAGCTGTATCTTAAATGATATAATAGAATTAAAAGTTTAGTATAATACCCATGTGATCAACTTTTTCATGAAATCTCTTCTGTAAAACCTTTATAATCTGAATAACACCTTGATCTATATGATGAGAAAGCTGGAAAACCACCCCCCAGCATTAATTTTATTCTATTTTCTCAAGATGAATTCTAATTGCTAACAATAGAATAGTTTTATTGACCAAGGTAAGCCCATGGTTCTGAAATCTTTCATGCGATATACAAAAAAGATAAAAGTACTAGTCTAGAGAAGAATTACTTAGACTATCCATGCGTTAGCTTGCAGTTTCCAAACAACAAATGAAATGTGTAATACTTTTTGGAAGATCTAGAACCACATTGTCCAAAGAGATATAATATGAGCCGTAAATGTAACTTAAATTTTCTAATAGCCATATTACTTTAAAAAAAGGTTAAATTACCTATAGTTATATATTTATGTATTTTTAACTCAATTATGAGCAAAATTTTATCACTTCAAAATATAATCAATATAAAAAATATTAATGAGATATTTGACGTTCTTTTTTTGTAGTAAGCCTCTTAAAGCCTGTGCTTTTCCATACTTACAGTACATCTTCCTTCACACTAGCCACATTTCAAGTGCTCAAGAGCCGCCTGTGGCTAGTGGCTGCTGTATTGGACAAGGCAGCTCTAGGAACTTACTACTCAGAGTGGGACTCGTGGGCCTGAAGCAACCACATCACATGGGAACTTGCTAGAATCCCAGCCCTACCCCAAACCTACTGAATCAGAATCTGCATTTTAACAAGATCCCCAGGAGATTCTAATGCACATTAAAGTTTGAGAAGCAGTGCTCTGGAATGGTGACTTTCCTGTACACTTACCTGAAGGATAGTAAGAGGGACCAGACCAGAGATGGCTGAGGTCTAAAGACTAGATAGACCAAATAAGGCAAGTCTTGGGGTCAGCTAACTGAAGAGATCCAGATAAGTTGGTGAGTCAGTGTCAGGGAGTTTTTAGGGCCGGATACATTAGATCATGATATCTGGGAGTTCTGGACTCTTGCCATGGGTTGGTATGTCAGAGAACCAGAAATAGGCAAGAGATGGATAATCTAGCAAGTAGATTGAATATAGTCAGTTTCTCAGGAGTCTAGCAGCAGAAATGAGCAGAAGTTCAGGGTGGTAGTTATAAGGGACGAAAAGTAACAGGGATCCAGCCATAGGAGGCTAAGGGTTAGGGGTAAGATTCTTGTCCCTAGGAGACAAGAGTCTTGGCCCATGGGACTGGGATACTGGGCAAGGAACCGAGGCAGAATCTCCCAGTTGAAGAGCTCAAGATAGATTCTCAATTGTTGGATCTAAAGTACAACAAGAGGGACCGGCCCCCTGGCTTAGCGGTTAAGTGCGCGCCCTCCACTACTGGCGGCCAGGGTTCGAATCCCGGGCGCGCACCGACACACTGCTTCTCCGGCCATGCTGAGGCCACATCCTACATACAGCAACTAGAAGGATGTGCAGCTATGACATACAACTATCTACTGGGGCTTTGGGGAGAAAAAGAGGGGGGGAAATAAAGTAAGACAAGAGGTTTGATCAAGAAAACAGAGCCTTTTCGAAACTGACAAGGTTTGGTGGGACCAATAACATTGCATGAATGTTGAGATGCTAAGCTGTGGAGCTCTCAGGGTCTTTATTTCCTTTAACTAGGGACCATATATTGGTCCATAATCTTAGCTCTATTGACAGAAATCCAGGGCACCCAATATAATTGAAGGTAGCCAAAAGGTCAGCTTGCCTTTATTTTGCCTAGACTTAGAACTATTAATTTATTGCTTCCTCCCGGGATGTACTTGGACAAGCAACTCAAAACTAGATGAGTTTCCATAACGTTGTTAAACCGCTCAGGGTATAAATGTGTCAAAATGAGTACTCTGAAAAGTCCTCCAAATTAGTTTGTGATGCTGTGATTTTACTGTTTTCCATCAGCTTTTTCTTAAAAAGCTGAAGCCACCCTTCAGAAAACATACTACATTTGCTTAAAAAATGTATTGCCTTTCCTTAGGCACTGGGCTTTAGAAATCCAGGAAGCCCAAAATTTGTCTCAGACTTTTTCATTGAGAACCTCATATAGAACTTATAATGTGTTCTCATTTAATTGGTGCGTCACATGGATTCCCCAGAGCTCTAAAACAGAATTTAATAAATTCTTCTGAGTCCTGAAAGATATGCCAATGTTCTCTTGATCTGTCAATATTTTCCTTAGCTCAGTCTTTTCAAGTCATGTACAAGTTCATTTTCTCTTTTGAATTTAGTTAACAACCTTTATGCATCTGTTCTTCTTCTAGCATAAAGAAAGATTGGAACCCATATCTTGGTTGATTTCTACATACCTAGTTCCCCTGCGTTATTTATGTAATTATTGTACAGGCAATAACACTGTGTAGCTTAGCTTGTCACTATAGTTTAGGTACCATAGTCTGCAGTACTGTGTTCAGGGAATTCCCTCCCTACACCTACCTTGAACTGTTGAATTGTACCATTTGCCAGTGTAATGCATTGATGCCTCCTAGAGCTATTATGATAGAGTACGGATAGTATTTGCATCTTCTTAAGGAGTGGTAGCCTCTTTTCTGTGACTCTTTAAAGGGAATTTATATACAATGCTGGTAGCTTTTTGACACCCTATTCCCTAACCTATAGAGTTGTTGTTGAGTGCAAGGTGGTAGTTAAAGCATCCATATAGGTGAAGAAAGACCCCTGCGTCTCCTTGACCATACCTACATACATTCACTTTCTCTAGTAGAAAGACCATGGACTTTGCTGCAATTCAATCCAGATCCAATAGCACCTTCACCGCTTGACTACTGTGTGATCTGGGACAAGTCTCTACAGTAAAATGAAGATAATACTTCAGGGTTGTTGTGTGGATTAAGGGAGGGCAATGCATGTTAAAGGACCTGGCCAGTAAAAAGCATTCTCTTAGTGTCTGTTGGCTCACCATTTCCACTGTCTTTTCAGCTCCCTTAATCTTTTTTTTCCTGGCTCTCTTCAAGGTCAGTATCTGCTCTCTACTACCCTCCCCAGTCACCTCCCTCACCAGAATACTATGTCCTGTGTAATGGCAGGGATTTATTTTGCTTTTCCACTGCATCCCCTGCATCTAGAACAGTACCGGACATGTAGTAAATATTGGTCGTATGAGTGAATCGCCCCTTTTAATTATCATCATCACAGTGCTCTCTACTGCTCTCTTCCCTTTTTTCCTTTCTCCCTCTCTTTTCTCTTGAGTCTTCTTTTGCCTTCTTCCTAAGGGAACGTGGATCTTTATAGACATCACCAGCCAATGGGAGCAGTATTTTCCTTTGTTAAGGAAACTGACTCATTAGAATATGTTGCATATGTTCTTCAAGTGTTCTTAACTGTATTCATTGTCTGAGACAACCAACAAAATTGTTCTGCATCCAGAGCCATTCTAAAAGCCTGAGTATCTTGGAAGGCTGGTGCCTTCTTCATTCCTTAGACTTTTAGTGAGCAACTTGGTTATGCCAGACACTATGTCAGGCATTGTGAATATAAAAATGAACATGTTTTCTCCCTGCCTTGAGGTTTTTTGTTTTTTGTTTTTTTTGCTGAGGACGATTCGCCCTGAGCTAACATCTGTGCCAATCTTCCTATATATTGTGTGTGGGTCGCTGCCATAGCATGGCCGCTGACAAGTGATATAGGTCTGCACCCAGGAACCAAACCTGGGCTGCTGAAGTGGAGTGCTCCGAACTTAATCACTAGGCCAAGGGGCCAGCCCCGGGGTTTTTTGTTTTTTACGTTTTTATTGAGATATAATTTGCATGCTATAAAATTCACGCGTTTAAAGGGCACAATTCATGTGTGCCCGGCTATCTCAGTCAGTAGAACATGAGACTCTTAAAGTTTGCAATTTAGTTTTTTTAGTATATTCACAGAGTTTGCAACCATCGCTACAATCTAAGTTTAGAACATTTTCATCACCCCCAAAAGAAACCCTGTACCCATTAGCAGCTACTCCCCATTCCCACCTCTTAGGCAACCACAATTCTGCTTCCTGTCTCTATAGATTTGCCTATTCTGGGCGTTTCATATAAATAGAATCATACAATAAGTGGCCTTTTGTGTCTGGTCTCTTTCTCTTAGCATAATGCTTTCAAGGTTCATCTGTATTGTGGCTTATATCAGTACTTCATTCTTTTTTATGGATGAATAATACTCTGTTTTGTGGATATACCACATTTTGTCTATCCATTCATCAATTGATGGCCATTTGAGTTGTTTCTGCTTTTTGGCCATTGGCTATTATGAATAATGCTGCTGTGAACATTTGTGTACAGGTTTTGCATGGACTTAAGTTTTCATTTCTCCAGGCAAGGAACCTGGCAGAGTTGTTTGGTAATTCTGTTTAAGATTTTGAGGAACTGCCAAACTATTTTTCTAGTGGCTGCGTCATTTTGTATTTCCACCAGCAGTGAATGAGGATTTCACTTTCTTCACATCATCTCCAATACTTGTCTGTCTTTTTGTATAGCCATCCTAGTGGGTGTAAAGTGGAATCTCATTGTGGCTTTGATTTGCATTTTTCTAATGATTAATGATCTTGAGCATCTTTTTATGTGCTTATTGACCATTTGGTGTTCGTTTGTTTTGCTGAGGAAGATTCACCCTGAGCTAACATCTGTTGCTAATCTTCCTCTTTTTGCTTG
The DNA here is from genome assembly GCF_057802395.1 of Ceratotherium simum simum. Classification (NCBI taxonomy): domain Eukaryota; kingdom Metazoa; phylum Chordata; class Mammalia; order Perissodactyla; family Rhinocerotidae; genus Ceratotherium; species Ceratotherium simum. The sequence continues at coordinate 42,190,102 of NC_141915.1, read as the reverse complement.
AGGAAGATTTGCCCTGAGCTAACATCTGTGCCAGTCTTCCTCTATTTTGTATGTGGGTCGCCGCCACAGCATGGCCGCGGATGAGTGGTGTAGGTCCGCACCTGGGAACCAAACCTGGGCCACCCAAGTGGAGTGCACCAAACCTAACCACTAGGCCATGGGGCTGGCCCTTTATTGACCATTTGTATATCGCCTTTGGAGAAAATGTTTATTCAAATCCTTTGCCCATTTTTTAATTGAGTTATTTCTCTGTTTATTATTGAGTTTTAAGAGTTCTTTATATATTCTGGATACAAGTTCTTTATCAGATATATGATTTGCAAATATTTTTTCCTATTCTGTGGATTGTCCTTCTACTTTCTTCATAGTATTACTTGTAGCACAAAAGTTAAGTTTGATATAGTTCATCGTATCTATTTTTTTCTTTGGTTGCTTGTGCTTTTGGTGTTTATTTAAGAAATCATTGCTTAGCCCAAGGTCACAAAGATTTATAGTTTTAGTTCTTACATTTAGTTCTGTGATCCATTTTGAGTTAGTTTTTCTGTATTGTCTGAGGTAGGAATCTAGCTTCATTTTTTTACATGTGGATATCTAGTTGTCCCAGCACTATTTGTTGATAAGACTGTTCTTTTTCCATTTAATTGGCTTGGTGCCATTGTTGAAAATCAATTGACCATAGATGTATGAGTTTATTTCTATACTCTCAATTCTATTCCATTGATGTATATGTCTATCCTTATTACAGTACCACACTGCCTTGATTACCGTAGCTTTGAAGTGAGGTGCTGAGTTTTTAAAGTAATTGTAATCATTTTACTTGAACTACTTACCATTTATGTCTGATTGTGCAGCATGAAATAATTATGAATATATCATTAACTATGCCATATTAACTTTTTAATAAGTTTTATTTTGTCATGACAATAAGCCATATGCATGTAAGTTCAGTTTTCATAGATCATTGCTTATGTAGTTTGGTTTTCTGCTTATGCAGCATCTAAAAACAATCGAATGGCAGCCATTTACCTGCCATTACCTTTAAAATGGCTCTTAAGGGCAGTTGTGAGATTATCTTTTTATGGCTGTTTGCCTTTTGAATATTCTGTCTACGACAAAAGGTAACTTGAGTTGTTCTTTTCATTCTTTGTGATTTATAGATTTTGTATGCTGAAACTTCTCAACCAGAAGAAAGGGCCTTCACAGTGTCCTTTGTGTAAGAATGATATAACCAAAAGGTATATAATTTGGGTAATGATGGGAGGTTGGAAGCAACAACAGCAGGAAAAAGTAGAAATTCCTTAATAACATAGCTGGAGTTCCTATCAAACCATTCATCAGTAGAAAAATGTATAAAAGGGTGTTTAGCTGACAGGGTAAATTATTTCTAAAGTCATTTTCCTGAAAGTTTTATGGTACATCTGCCTTATATAACAAGTATTAGCAATTCATTGCCTTTTCCTGAAAGTCTTATCTAAAGTAAGACTGTACAACCCTGCCCACATTGTCTCCAGATCCTGCTTTTATTTTTCTTTTTTGCATTTATTTCTACTTAATTGTTTACACATATACAGTGTATTTACATTGTGTGACCCTCTGGCCAGGATGTAAGTTCTCTTAGGGCACTGGCTTTGTCTATCTCAGTCAACACTGTTTTTCCAATGTTTGGTACATAGTAGTTGCTCAGATATTTAAAGGAATAAATGAATTATATTGTTCTACAACTTTCCTAAACCAAATCTTTCTTTGGACATGGTTATCTGTGTTTTTTAAATAATGTAATCATCATTTGAAAGAAATCTCTGAGAACTAGAAGTGGGAGGTTGGGTGCATGGGATTTAGATGTTAAGAACTGTAAGTTCTCAGAGCCAGCCCGGCGGCGAAGCAGTTAAGTGTGTGCATTCCGCTGCAGCAGCCCTGGGTTCGCAGGTTCGGATCCTGGACCTGGACTGGCGCACTGCTTGTCAAGCCGTGCTGTGGCAGCGTCCCATATAAAAGTAGAGGAAGATGAGCACGAATGTTAGCCCAGGGCCAATCTTCCTTAGCAAAAAGAGAAGGATTGGCAACAGATGTTAGTTCAGGGCTAATCTTCCTCACACACACAAAAAATAAGTAAGAAAAGAACTGTAAGTTCTCTATGCAGTGGATTTATATCTACCATGGATTCAGAGTACTATTATATTTTAGATAGTTACGGGCTTTTGGTAGACTTGAATGGCACAAAAAATTATAAAAACAATCATTACTGCCACACAATTCATTCTGATGTCAATGATGTTTTGATGATAGTGTAATGTCACTAATATCTCTGTTCGTTGAATACAGTTTTTCTATTGTTGCTGCATCTTTTTAAAAAATTTATTTACATGCCTTTCCTTATTTTAGTGTCCTTAAAAAGTTGATAATCACTTGCTAAGTATGTCTCTCAAACAATTTAATTTCAGAAGCCTACAAGAAAGTACAAGATTTAGTCAACTTGTTGAAGAGCTGTTGAAAATCATTCATGCTTTTGAGCTTGACACAGGATTGCAGCGTAAGTGTTGCATAGCCCCAGGAGCCAATGTTCAAGTGGCTGTCCATTAAAACTCAGGAAGTTTGCACAATTATTTTCTATGAATAGGTGATAAGACCTTTTGGTCTAGGTTAATTTTAGTTCTTTATCTGTAACCTATTTTTTAAATCATTCCCAGTGGTCTCATACCTTAGTTTATCGATCATAAGATGCACGTTTTTCACATATTTACACCTCCAAAATTGGGAGTAATTTACCATCAATGACATGTCATTGTTTAATTTGGTGTCTTTTCTTTCTTAGTAGTACAGAAAATAATGGTGCATCTGACATCATTGGTATCTTAGACTCAGTGAAATGTGGTATTAATAGGCGAATGTGTTGATACTGAGGTGGAAAAAAGGGAGTAGAAATAACTTGGATGGTCTGTGTGTTTGTTTCCCAGAAGTAGAATTTCCAAAGTTGATTTTTAAAAAATTATGGGTAACCTTTAATGCTTTGTCTTAATACAACAAAGAGCATACACAGGATTTCTCTTGGTTCTTTGATTACAATTAATACATTTTTTTCTAACTACAAAAATAACTTTTTCCCTTGTAATTCTCAGTTGCAAACAGTTACAACTTTTCAAAAAAGGAAAATAACTCTCCTGAGCATCTAAAGGAGGAAGTTTCTATCATTCAAAGTATGGGCTACCGAAACCGTGCCAAAAGACTTCGCCAGGGTGAACCTGAAAATCCTACCTTGGTAAAGCCATTTTCATTTATTCTCTAACATCTCTGTTGAGCATTGTGAATTAGTGAATGTGCTAGATGCTCGTGGACTTATATAAAAAGTCGGTAAGCAAGGTAAGATGGTAAATAAAGTGGTTGGACATGTGTTCTAATGAACAAGAGTTAGAGGAGTTGAGAGATGGTCCCTGTGCCTAGGGTGGGCAAGAGAGACCGTACAGGTCCTTCCTCTGCTTTAGTGCTTTATCCGTTCTGATGCTTGTCTAAAACAGCCACAAGGTCATTGATGGTTTTAAGCTTGCTAGTGTTTAAAATAACAATCTTCTGGCAATTCTCCAGGCATAAGGAAGTATCTTCTGTCTTATTTCCTCTGAAAAGTTGTGAGAAGAAAAATAAGTTTTTAACATTTGAGAATTGCTTCAACTTAAAAGGTGTAATTGTCGAAGAAAATACAGTGATTTGCTCTGTTGTTACTCATATGCGAATGGATAATGGACATCTTAAAAATAATAGTTTTCATGGTACCAGCATTCATTTTTCAGTAGATGTTGAAGGGTTAAAAAAGAAGGAAAGCTTCATTTGAGTAATGGTGGGTTTTTAAATATTCTTTCCTGTACTGAATGTTCTCAAGATTGCTGGGTTTTTATTGTTTTCATTTTTCCTTTTTTAAAATTTATTGTATCCTATTTACCAACCCTGTTATCATGTGATTGGAAATGTGTACTAAATGAACCTCATTCCCTTTTTATACTATGATGTCAAGTATTAGCTTCAAAATATGCTTTTTTTATACTTCAAAAAATTACAGGTAATACATATTTAGTTTAGAAAAATTTGAAACAACAGAAAGAGGAAAAAATATTCAAACCACACGTAACTCATACATTTTGGTGTGTGGTTTTCCTAGTGTTTTTCCCACATATCATAAATTTTAGCTAATTGATTATGGCCTATTTGTTTTATCCATGGCCTCAAGTTTCCCTTCAGGAAAAAAAAGCACAGAACTGGCTAACATTTACTTGATCATTCTTTACTGCTTAGCAGGAAACCAGTCTTAGTGTCCACCTCTCTAATCTTGGAATTGTGAGATCTTTGAGGACAAAGCAGCAGATACAACCTCAGAATAAGTCTGTCTACGTTGAATTGGGTAAGAGTCTCAGATTTTGTACGTTTAGAATAATAGTTGCTGAATTCTTTGTCTTACAGTTTTACCAAAAACCTTGGTCATAATTTGTACAATGGCAGGGAGATTCGGGAAGTGAAAATAAAATAATTTTACTAGCCTTATGGTGTGTTATAAATAATGTAAAACATGCAGCTATCACCTTGAAAAACCCTACTTCATAAAGAAAGCAAAAGAAAGGATGTCTGGTTATAAGTGTGTGTAAATATATTTTGGAAAGATGGGGAGTAAGGATAAGAAAGAACATAATAACTTGGCTACAGCATTTGGAGGGATCCAAGATAAATTGTACTAGACCAGAAAGACTTTTAAGAAGAACTGAGCTCAGTTCAAACAGGTCTTTCTAATTGTTTTATCTTTTACAACATATTTATAATTGGAAAGAGCGGCCCTCCTTTGGGCTCCCAAGTACCACTGTATGTTTTCCATAGCACTTACTAGATTATTTTGAAGTTACCTGTACGTCTTTTCTCATCTTAAGATCGTAAGTTCCATTGTGCTGCCATAGAGTGCCATTAAGTGCACGCGCTCTGCTACTGGCGGCCCGGCTTCGGATCCCGGGCGCGCACCGACGCACCGCTTCTCCGGCCATGCTGAGGCCGCATCCCACATACAGCAGCTAGAAGGATGTGCAGCTATGACATACAACTATCTACTGGGGCTTTGGGGAGAAAAAAAAAAGAGGGAGGAGGATTGGCAATAGATGTTAGCTCAGAGCCAGTCTTCCTCAGCAAAAGGAGGAGGATTAGCATGGATGTTAGCTCAGGGCTGATCTTCCTCACACACACACAAAAAAAGATCGTAAGTTCCTAGACAACAAGTGTTGTGTCATAAAAATAATCAAAATAATTATAATGGTGGATATTTAAGAGCACTTAACTGTAATCCAGGGACTGTTGTGCTTTACTTATGTAACTCATTTAAGGTGCATGGCAAACCTCTGAGGTTGTTACTATGATACTTATTTTACAGATGAGGAAATTAAGGCACAGATAGGTTAAGAAATTTTGCCAAGGTAGTGAAGCTAGTAAGTGGCAGAGCGATGATTCAAATCTAGGAATTCTGGCTTCAGAGCTTGTCCTTGTAACCACTTCTCTGTATTGCCTGACATCTGTATCATTGTGCTGCCATAGAGTTGGTGCTCAGTAAATATTTCTTGAACGAATATCTGTTTTGCAAAAAGTACATTTTTTGAGTTTAGCTCTTTCAATAAAAATCCTTTTATTGATTTGTTATTTGGGGGTATTTGGGGAATTTTTTTAGGATCTGATTCTTCTGAAGATACAGTTAATAAGACAAGTTATTGCAGGTGAGTCAAAAAGGGCCTTTGTCTATGAAGCTGGCGTTTTTGTATTTAGTTAATATTAAGGATTGTTATTTCGTTAGGTTAGAATCATGGCATTGGAATAGACCGTAAGGATCATCTACTTTAATTTCCTCATTTTATAGCTGAGAAAATATCCTTTTTGTTTGTGTGATTTCTTAAAGAGTCCAAAAGAGTTTAAAATAACAGAAGAACTCTGCACAGACTTGCTTCTAGTAGATGATTGTGCTCTAGCTTAGTTCCTCATATACAGTAGTATTGACACAGTGGTAGTTGTGGCTGATGAAAACATTAGAGGACTCTATTTTCAGTTCTTTCCTTCTTCTGCTCCTTAATTCCATCTATCCTTCAAACTTTGTCTATATAAATTATACAGTAATCTACAAGCAACCCTCAACTGGGTTACCCGTCAAATTGCTTTCCTTAGAAATTATTGCTTGACCCTGAGATCTGTAATGGCTTGTCTGAACTATGATGGTGTCATTGCCAATCAGATTTTATTTGCAGATGACTTTTTCCTAATCTCTCAATTAGAAGGAAATGGTTTTTAGCCTGAAAAGAGGCACAGAAGGCAATGTTGGAAAGTGGTGCATTCTTTGCATTCCATTGGAATGTCTGCTCCATCCCAGCGCTCCCTTTGTTGAGATATCTTTGCTCTTACATTCTCATTAAGATATAAGTTTTGTTAGTTTTTTCTTTACTGTCTTTTGGCTAGCATTTAAATTTTGGTTCTCATTTACCTGTCCACATAGCAATGTTCTACACTACTGCTCTGATTTTTGTGACTGTGTGTCCTCAGTCTTTGACCATTCCATTTTGACTAGAAATTACTAAAGGAGAAGATAGACTTCAAAAGGTGAATCAAATTGATCAGCTTACTGCAACCCTACCTAGAGGAGCTAAAATACTTGATCTTGCTCATTTGACAACTCTGTGCGCATATAACTAGTGTTTCTCATTAAGGCTTCTGTCTTTTCCCTATAGTTTGGGAGACCACGAATTATTACAAATCACCCCTCCAGGAGCCAGGGCTGAAGCCAGTTTGAATCCTGCAAAAAAGGGTAATGGCAAATCTTCCCAACTTAACAGGCACTGAAGAGAGAATAGGTAGTTAGAGTACTGTAATTAGATTATTCTGAAGACCATTTAGGACATTTATAATTCACAACATCTCTTGGCAGAGTTAGAATATCGTTTTTCTCAGATGTCATGGTACAGCCTGATCTAGTTCAGTGGCACTAGAGTGATGTGATTATAATAATAACCCACGTAACTGGTTGTTACCTTTTACTTTTAATTGATGTGTTTGTATTTCATCTTTTGCATACTGGTATTTAAATATAGGGAATATGAATTGAAGATAAAACAGAGCACTGTATGTCTGATGCCCAAACAGTCTGCTTTTAATTCACTGTTAGAGGTTAGGGAAATAGGAGGTGTGGTTTATGAGTAGGGAGAATTCTGAAATTAAAATTTTAATTATCTGGAGTGGAAATAATGAGAATCTAGATAAATAGGAGTTAAGGGAAAGAGTCTTCAGTATACATGGTAGTTTATGAAGTTAGTTTCTCTAAAAATAGCCAGTTGCTTCATTTCCACCCCTAAGTTGTATTAAATACATATTTTTTCATGATAATTCACTTTTTAAGCACCATGTTGTTTTTGTATACTTTCAGCTGCTTGTGAGTTTTCTGAGAAGGACATAACAAATATTGAACATCATCAATCCAGTAATAAAGATTTAGCCACCACTGAGAAGCATGCAGCTGAGAAGCATCCAGAAAAGTATCAGGGTATTTCTGTTTCAAACTTGCACGTGGAGCCATGTGGCACGAATACTCATGCCAGCTCATTGCAGCATGAGAACAGCAGTTTATTACTCACTAAAGACAGAATGAATGTAGAAAAGGCTGAATTCTGTAATAAAAGTGAACAGCCTGGTTTAGCCAAGAGCCAACAGAGCAGATGGGCTGAAAGTAAGGAAACATGTAATGATAGGCAGACTCCTAACTCAGAGAAAAAGCTAGTTCTGAACGCTGATCCCCTGTATGGGAGAAAAGAACTGAATAAGCAGAAACCTCCATGTTCTGACAGTCCTAGAGATTCCCAAGATATTCCTTGGATAACACTGAATAGTAGCATACAGAAAGTTAATGAGTGGTTTTCCAGAAGTGATGAAATATTAACTTCTGATGACTCACATGATGGGGGGTCTGAATCAAATACTGAAGTAGCTGGTGCAGTAGAAGTTCAAAATGAAGTAGATGGATATTCTGGTTCTTCAGAGAAAATAGGCTTAATGGCCAGTGATCCTCCTGGTGCTTTAATATGTGAAAGTGAAAGAGTCCACTCCAAACCAGTAGAGAATAATATTGAAGATAAAATATTTGGGAAAACCTATCGGAGGAAGGCAAGCCTCCTTAACTTGAGCCACATAAGTGAAGATCTAATTATAGGAGCATCTGCTATAGAATCTCAGATTACACAGGAGCATCCCCTCACAAATAAACTGAAGCATAAAAGGAGAACTACATCAGGCCTTCATCCTGAGGATTTTATCAAGAAAGTAGATTTGGCAGTTGTCCAAAAGACTCCTGAAAAGATAATTGAGGGAACTGACCAAATAGAGCAGAATGGTCGTGTGATGAGTATTGCTAATAATGGTCATGAGAATGAAACAAAAGGTGATTATGTTCAGAAAGAGAAAAATGCTAACCCAACAGAATCATTGGAGAAAGAATCTGCTTTCAGAACAAAAGCTGAACCTATAAGCAGCAGCATAAGCAATCTGGAACTGGAATTAAATATCCACAGTTCAAAAGCAGCTAAGAAGAATAGGCTGAGGAGGAAATCCTCTACCAGGCATATTCATGCACTTGAACTAGTAGTCAGTAGAAATCTAAGCCCACCTAATCATACTGAACTACAAATTGATAGTTGTTCTAGCAGTGAAGAGATGAAGAAGAAAAATCCCAGCCAGGTGCCAGTCAGACATAGCAGAAAGCTTCAACTCACAGAAGATAAAGAACCCGCAGCTGGAGCCAAGAAAAGTAACAAGCCAAATGAACAGATAAATAAAAGACTTGCCAGTGATGCTTTTCCAGAACTAAAATTAACAAACATACCTGGTTTTTTTGCTAACTGTTCAAGTTCTAATAAACTTCAAGAGTTTGTCAATCCTAGCCTTCAAAGAGAAGACATAGAACAGAACCTAGGAGCAATTCAAGTGTCTAATAGTACCAAAGACCCCGAAGATCTGATATTAAGTGGAGGAAGAGGTTGGCAAGCTGAAAGATCTGTAGAGAGCACCAGTATTTCATTGGTACCTGATACTGATTATGGCACTCAGGGTAGTATCTCATTACTGGAAGCTGACACCCTAGGGAAGGCAAAAACAGCACCAGATCAACGTGCAAGTCTATGTGCAGCAATTGAAAACCCCAAGGAACTTATCCATGATTGTTCTAAAGATACTAGAAATGACACAGAGGGCCTTAAGGATCCATTGAGACGTGAAGTTAACCACACTCAGGAGACAAGCATAGAAATGGAAGAGAGTGAACTTGATACACAGTATCTACAGAATACGTTCAAGTTTTCAAAGCGTCAGTCATTTGCTCTGTTTTCAAATTCAGGAAATCCAGAAAAGAATTGTGCAGCAGTCTCTGCCCACACCAGGTCTTTAAGGAAACCAAGTCCGAAAGTCACTCTTGAATGTGGACAAAAAGAAGAAAATCAGGGAAAGAAAGAGTCTAAAGTCGAGCATGTGCAGTCAGTTCATACAACTGTGGACTTTCCTGTGGTTTGTCAGAAAGATAAGAAACCAGGTGATCATGTCAAATATAGCATAAAAGAACTCTCTAGGCTTTGTCAGTCATCTCAGTTTAGAGGCAATGAAACTGAACTCATTACTGCAAATAAACGTGAACTTTCACAAAACCTGTCTTATATACCATCACTTTCTCCCATCAGGTCATCTGTTAAAACTACATGTAAGAAAAATGTGTCAGAGGAAAAGCTTGAGGAACATTCAGTGTCCCCTGAAAGAGCACTGGGAAACAAGAGCGTCATTCAAAGTACAGTGAGCACAATTAGCCAAAATAACATTAGAGAAAGCACTTTTAAAGAAGTTGGCTCAAGCAGTATTAATGAAGTAGGTTCCAGTACTAATGAAGTAGGCTCTAGTATTAATGAAGTAGGTTCCAGTGGTGAAAACATTGAAGCAGAGCTAGGCAGAAACAGAGGACCTAAATTAAATGCTATTCTCAGATTAGGTCTTATGCAACCTGAAGTCTATAAGCAAAGTCTTCCAATAAGTAATTGTAAACATCCGGAAATAAAAAGGCGAGGAGAAAATGAAGGAGTAGTTCAGCCTGTTAATGCAGATTTCTCTCCGTGTCCAATTTCAGATAACCTAGAACAACCTGTGGGAATTAGTTGTGCTTCTCAGGTTTGTTCTGAGACACCTGATGACCTATTAAATGACAACGAAATAAAGGAAAATATCAGCTTTACTGAAAGTGGCATTAAGGAAAGATCTGCTATTTTTAGCAAAAGCGTCCAGAAAGGAGAATTCAGAAGGAGCCCTAGCCCTTTAGCCCCTACATGTTTGGCTCAAAGAGGGGCCAGGAAATTAGAGTCCTCAGAAGAGAACATGTCTAGTGAGGATGAAGAGCTTCCCTGCTTCCAACACTTACTATTTGGTAAAGTAACCAATAAGCTTTCTCAACCTACTAGACATGCTGTTGCCACAGAAGGTCTATCTAAGAAAACAGAGGAGAACCTAGTATTGAAGAATAGCTTAGATGACTGCAGTGACCAGGTAACTTCAGCAAAGGCATCCCAGGAACATCACCTTAATGAGGAAGCAAGATGTTCTGGTAGCTTATTTTCTTCACAGTGCAGTGCATTGGAAGACTTGGCTGCTAATACAAACACCCAGGATCCTTGCTTGATGTTTGATTCTCCTTCCAAACAAATGAAGCATCAGTCTAAAAACCAGGAATTTCTGAGTGACAAGGAATTTGTTTCAGATGATGATGAAAGTGAACCTGTCCTGGAAGAGGATAATCACCAAGAAGAGCGGAGTGTGGATTCAAACTTAGGTATTGGAACCAGGTTTTTGTGTTTGCCCCCATCTGTTTTTATAGAAATAAGCTAAATGTTTGTGCCTTTTGGGGAGCACATTTTACGAGTTTCCAAGTACAATTAAAGTAACTGCTTCTTAAACTTTAAACATGTTGCTCGTAAGGTACTTTTCTTCAAAAGTCCTTCATCCAGCTAGAATATCTCTATTTGAATGAGATTTAATGCCCTAATTTTTAGTGGACTTGCCTCTGGTTTTCATTGTTATGATTTGTAAGAAATCCAGGTGTCTCAAAACAAGGAGTGTAATCATTTTGTGTGACATGAAAGTGAAATTTGTCGTGCCTATGAGAAGAAACAGATATAGTAAGTTGCAGTATTTGCTGTCTGTTTTTACATTGGAATCTATCTTTATTATCATTGCAGGTGAAGTAGCATCCGGGTATGAGAGTGAAACAAATCTCTCGGAAGACTGTTCAGGGCTGTCCTCTCAGAGTGATATTTTAACCACTCAGGTAAAAAGCATGTGTGGATGTGTGTGTGTGTGGTGTCCTCTGCATTCAGTAGGATGCGTCCCGCATTCTTAAATTTGCTTATATCATCCTTTAGAATTAATGGTGTAACAGTTGTCTGTGGTACTTTGTCTCCTCAAATTAGATTGTATGCATCTGGTTGGAACTTATGCTACCTTTTATTTTACACACACACACACACACACACACACACACCAGCTAGCTCACTGCAGAATATGAAATACTGAAATTAATGAATAAGCTAAATCTTCAAAACCCATTTGCCCTATAGCAAAGACATATATAAAAGCACTACTGTATCAAAGAGAGAGGTGCGTTTATTCTCAGTACCAAATTGGAGCCTACAGAATTCTCTTCCTGTTAGAGACTATCTAGCCTTTCACTGTTTCGTGGATATTTCTTTTCATTTTTTCTTTTTTAGTCTGCTAGTTGTTTGTTCTTTAGTGCCTATAAGTCATCTTTTTTCTTTAAAAAAGAAAGTACAGGGGGCTGGCCCAGTGGCGTAGTGGTTAAGTTTGCATGCTCCACTTCGGCGGCCTGCATTCGGTTCCCAGGCGTGGACCTGCACCACTCATCAGCACAGGTGCTGTGGTGGTCTCCCACATACAAGATAGAGAAAGACTGGCAACAGATGTTAGCTGAGGGCGAATCTTCCTCAAGCAAAAAGAGGAAGATTGGCAGCAGATGTTAGCTCAGGGTGAATCTTCCTCAGAAAAAAAAAAGAAGAAAGTACACAATTTTACTTCCTGTACCTAGTAGTCAAGACCAATATTTTAGGGCCGGCCCTGTGGCTTGGTGGTTAAGTGAGCGTGCTCCACTGCTGGCGACCCGGGTTCGGATCCCGGGCTCGCACCGACGCGCTGCTTCTCTGGCCATGCTGAGGCCACGTCCCACATACAGCAACTAGAAGGATGTGCAGCTGTGACACACAACTATCTACTGGGGCTTTGGGGGGAAAAAATAAATAAATAAAATCTTTAAAAAAAAAAAAAAAAGACCAATATTTTGGTTACTTTTGAAGGGGATAGCAGCTTTGTCATATCTACAACAGTTAATAAGATCAATGTTTCAGTACTCTAGGCAGAATGGTCTCCTAGAAAAAGCATTCTCTATCACAACATTTAAAAATTAACATCATCTTCCTCACAAAATCGGGCTCTGTCTCCTAATTTTTATATTGTAGAAGTGACACCAAAATTTTCCAAGTTCTCATATTCAAAAATTCAGGCTCATCTCAGCTTATTTTTTCAGAGTGTATACACAGTGATTGCTGGTGGTCATATTGGTGAGAGTTCTGTACGTGGCTGTGTTACTCTAGGCAATTTACTGATCTTTTCTGAACTGTAATATGCACATTTCTTAAAGTGAAGAAACCTGGACCACCTTGAATCATTGTGCCACGACTTCTCTTTCTCATCTAAATCTTAAATACACCTTCAGCTGCCAGCAAGTGAATGACATTTTTCTGAACTTCCTGAAGTGCCAGGATAGATAAAACTGATAAAATCCTAATAGTCTTATAGAGTTATACATGTGCATCATAGAAAACTTAGAAAATACAGATAAATAAAAATTATCCACAGATGAACCTTGAAAACATTAAGTGAAATAAGCCAGACATTAAAGGACAAATAATGTGTGGTGCCACTTATAAGACATACCTAGAATAGTCAAATCCATAGAGATAGAAAATATAATAGTAATCAGGGGCTGGGAGTGGGGGAATGGGGAATTATTGTTTAATTGGGACGGAGTTTCAGTTTGGGATGATGAAAAACTTCTGGAGATAGTGATAATGGTTGCACAAAAATGTGAAAATATTTAATGCCACTGAATTGTATACTTAAAAAGTAAATTTTGTGTTATAGTTTATCACAATTTAAAAAATCATCCAAAGGCGATGGTTCAGTAAATTTTAGAATTTATCTCTGGAAAGTTACACAAAAGACAGGTAATAGTAATTGCCTTCAGGTGGGGAAATAGATGACTGGGAGAAGAGGAAGGAGGAAGCCTTACTTTTCTCTGAATATCCTTTTGTGCCTTGAATTTTATACCATGTGCTTATATTAATTATTTAAAAAATTAAATTCTATGAGTTATCCAGAAATAATTACTATTAACTTATTGGTGTATATTCGTCCACTCTTCCTGTATGTGCACAGGGGTATGTGTGAACACCTTGTCTTTAAAAGATATTCAGATAATACTCTACATACTTACATGGTAATGTAGTTTTTACTACATCATTAAATTTTCTTCAGTGACTTTATTTATTTATTTTTTTTGTGAGGAAGATCAGCCCTGAGCTAACATCCATGCCAGTCCTCCTCTTTTTGCTGAGGAGCCTGGCCCTGGGCTAACATCTGTGCCCATCTTCCTCCACTTTATATGGGACACCGCCACAGCATGGCCTGACAAGCGGTGCATCAGTGCGTGCCCATGATCCCAATCCGGGCCTCCAGTAGCGGAGTGCACTCACTTAACTGCTACGCCACGGGCCGACCCAGTGACTTTATTTTTAATTACTAGGATATACCATGATTATTTGATCTATTGCTGAATATGAGGGTTTCAGGGTCAGAGAGACAGTTTGCTATTTTGTACAGCACTATAGTAGTAGATTGATCGCTAAATATTTGCCCACGTCCCCAATGATTTCCTTAGTATACATTCTTAGGGCTGAAATTTTTGGTCTTTGATACATATTGTTAAATTATTCTTTAGAAGGATTGGACCAGTCTGTGCTCTTTCAGCCCCTGTGGTACTTGGTGGTTCCCATTTTCCTGTACCTTTGCCAACACTGGGTGGTATCCAGTTTTAAAATCTTCTACATCTTGGCATTGCCATGAGGACTGTAGATAGTGGGAGCTTGTCTTCTACTGCCCATTTTCTATGCAGAGCAAATCCCTCGAGGACTGAAGCTTGCTGGTGTCAGGAGAAAACCTTTGAAATAACTGCCTGTTCTGTACCTGAGTTGTCACCAGAATTCTCCACTTCTGCAAGATTGCCATGGTGACTAAATTAATGAAAAGACCTAGGAGGCCTTTTCTCTGTTTGCAGCTCCTGTGATTCTTTCTGGGCATGGATTTGGGTTCTGTCAATATGCTTTTCACCTTTTGTCCCTTGTGCTTTAAAATCGGAGGTTCCAGTTTCTGATTCCATCTGCCTTAGCCATATTGTATTATATTTGATATTCAAGAAACTACCTCCTTGTTTTTTATATTCCTGATCTTATTCCCAGAGATATATCTATTTGTTCAAGATTCATTTTGCAAAGTGTTTTTTGGGCAAAGCATCTGCCCAAAACAGAGCTGGTCAGATATCAGGGCTAACTTGAATCTAGAGTTTCACAGACAGGCAGAATGAATGAAGTGGGATCTTTCCCTCTGTCTGTTATACAGAACTGAGGAAAAGTATAGAGGAGATAGAGAAATCCTAATTTGGTATCATTAGTATCTGTTTTTTTAATCAAAGACTGATTAACTATATATATATATATTTTTTTTAAAGAATTTATTTATTTATTTTTTCCCCCCAAAGCCCCAGTAGATAGTTGTATGACATAGCTGCACATCCTTCTAGTTGCTGTATGTGGGACTCGGCCTCAGGATGGACGGAGAAGTGGTGCCTCGGTGCACGCCTGGGATCCGAACCCGGGCCACCACCATCGGAGCGCGCGCACTTAACCACCAAGCCACGGGGCCGGCCCTAACTATATTTTTTTGGTAATTCATTTCTGCCTTAAACATTTACTGAGTAGTTACTGTCTGCTAGGCATTGGGGATACAAAAGTGATTGAGGAAAGATTCCTTCCATCAAGGAGGGTCATGTATTCCACTTCAGTATACTAACACATGAGCAGTATAAATGAAGTAGTGAAGGATCATCTGTTCTTAAAGGAGAGGTATTGGTGAGGACTTCTGAAGGAGACATTTGAGCTGGACTTTGAAAAATGAGAAGAATTTTTCCAGGTTGGAAAGAGAAGGGAGGCAGCAGTCAAGGCAAAGTCACGGAAGCATGAAATGCCCACAAAGCACAAAGTTGTCCTGTGTAACTGGAAAACAGCATATGGGTAGTTTTGGGGAGAAATAAGAGATAAGATCAGGCTGTGAAGGGCCTTTTGAATGCTATGCTTAGGAATTTGGACTTTATCCTGAGGGCAATAATGAGTAATAATTACATAGTGTTCAGAAAGTATTAACTTACCTAAGCAGTGGTATACCACTGAGGTCCTTATGGAAGAAAGAGACATGAGAAACATGGTTTTTAGGGAACTTCCACAGTAACGTAGCTGTATTAAAAGTAGAGATCAGAGGGGCCGGCCCGGTGGTGTAGTGGTTAAGTTCTCATGCTTCGCTTCGGTGGCCTGGGGTTGCAGGTTTGGATCCTGGGCACGAACGTACACACCGCTTATCAAGCCATGCTGTGGTAGGCGTCCCACATGTAAAATGGAGGAGGATGGGCACAGATGTTAGCTCGGGGCTAACCTTCCTCAGCAAAGAGAGGAGGATTGGCAGCGGATGTTAGCTGAGGGCTAATCTTCCTCACAAAAAAAAAAGAAAAAAGTAGAGATCAGAGTAGCATGGTGGGAATAGAAGAGTAGGGCTAATTCAAGAAACACTTAAGAATTAGAATCAAGAAAACTTGGTAACCAATTTGGTTTGGGTCTCCCCAGTACATCTGGCCAATTGCCTACAGGGGAATTTGTCGAAGTTATAAAGTAATTCCTTTGGGAAAACCCAGAGGAAAGTTATCTAACTATAATTCTCCTATTATTATTTTTTCTGATTTTCTATGCTGTTTAATGGCTACATAGAGGTTAGATGTGATGGTCGTGACAGTGGTGACTAATGTGTGGTGTCATTCCAGATTTACTGAGGCAAGCCCTTGGCTGGGGTTTGATCAGTGATGGAGCTACTCACAAGCACCACGTGGTGGCAATGGCGCTACTACAGACTTTGGCAGCGGAGCTGTCTCAGGGTAGCAGTGGAAGCCTTTGTGAAGCTGGGAATACATTTTCTGCTCATAAAAACCTGAAAATGTGAACTCAGTGTAGCAGGAGAAAGTAGGTGGCTTGTTTTTAGTAGAGGGCAAAGTCATTTTCAAGGATCAGAAGAAGAAGAAATGGAGAGTGAAACAGTCTGTGTTTCCCCAGGGTTTGCTGGCAACCATTAATGTTCCTTATAAAAGTAATGAAGAAATGTATATTTTGGAAAGCTCCTTACTTACCAAATACTTTGCTTATCAAAACCCTTAGACTTAGCAGATTTTTTCTTGAAATGGAGAAATAAACATCAGGAGCTCCATAAGCAAGAAGAGCCCATTATCTTAAATTGATAACAATAACTGCCCTTACAGGCTTTCCTAGGGCTCTTTCTGTTGGATCCTTCCCTTCAGCAGGTCCTTCTCTGTGATGATCTCCAGGTACCCTATCCCCATCCACAATGGCAGCACCAGGAGGACTGTATGCCCAACACTAGGACAGTGCCTGGCATATAATAGATGGTCAACAAGTAGTTGCTGAATGAACCAATAGATCAATAAGTGAATTAGCTCTTTATTCTTTCTGTTAGAAACTAAATGTTCAAAGAATCCCAGAAAAGGAAGAGTCCTCACAAGCCAGAAATCAGACATTTTTAAATGGACTAACCAAAGTCTCTTGTGAGTGCCACAATACCAAATCTTTGAAACACAGCCTGTGTAAAATGTTAATCAGAATCATGTTAATTTTAAATATCAAAAGTGTTTAAGTACCTTAATTATTTTTTCACTCCCTAGTTTGAAAAGAAAATAACTATCTTCAAAAGGACATCACGTAAAGCAAGCCTATTTGGAAGAGTTTGAGGAATTTTTTTCCCCCTCTAACATT
This sequence comes from Ceratotherium simum simum, assembly GCF_057802395.1. Lineage (NCBI taxonomy): Eukaryota > Metazoa > Chordata > Mammalia > Perissodactyla > Rhinocerotidae > Ceratotherium > Ceratotherium simum. The sequence goes on along the minus strand of NC_141915.1, from coordinate 42,172,868 downwards.
CTGAAGTAATTTCACGGGTGTTAATTGCATGAATATGGTTGGATTAAAAAGTGTTCAGCCAGAATCGTAATTCCATACTAGATGATTTCAATTTCCATACTAAAATTAATTGTTGTGACATATTCTTGCTTTCTGGCAAGTTTCTAAAAGAGTGTAACTTTCTTGGTGTCATTTCTTGTGTTTGTAGCAGAGGGATACCATGCAAGATAACCTGATAAAGCTTCAGCAGAAAATGGCTGAACTGGAAGCTGTGTTGGAGCAACACGGGAGCCAGCCTTCTAACCGCTCCCCTTCCCTCGTAGCTGATTCTTGTGCCTCTGAGGACCTGCAAAGTCCGGAACAAAACACATCAGAAAAAGGTTTGTAATATTGGCCAAACACTGTTATCTTAAGCAAAATTCTTCCCTCCCTAAGCCTTTATCTCCTGAAAAGTGTGGACCTAGCTCCAGCATTTTATGATCTTTGCTCATCATGTATTTGCTGAGTCACTCTGTAGGTAATTTTAGAGCCTTGGTTCTAATCCCTGCTCACGACTAATTTACCATTCATAGGGGCCAAGACAGTCATGAAGTGTCATTGTCTGACTGAGAACCTACAGTGAGGAGATGCTATGGAGAGCCCATAGGAAGCTGAGTGTAATGGGGGAGATTGGTAATAGGTAACCCTTTCATTTTAGGAAACTTATTAAAAAACTCTCAGACATATTCCTTATAACACTGGTGTCAGATCACAGAGCCCTATTTTTTTTTTTTTTTTTTTTAAAGATTTTATTTATTCAGTTTTTTCCCCCCAAAGCCCCAGTAGATAGCTGTATGTCATAGGTTCACATCCTTCTAGTTGCTGTACGTGGGACTCGGCCTCGCGTTGGACGGAGAAGTGGTGCCTCGGGGCGCTCCCGGGATCCGAACCCAGGCCGCCAGCATCAGAGCGCGCGCACTTAACCGCTAAGCCACGGAGCCGGCCATACAGAGCCCTATTTAATTTGCTTTCTGGTTTATAGGGAGAGATGTCCTATACTCAGGAACTGTACCTTGATCCACAGAAGGCCCAATTGTGTGGCAGTCAGGTGCTTTATAACAATATTATAGTTATCAACAAGGCCAGTTGGACCTCTGAGAGGAGGCATTTGGAGTAATCAGGCAGGTAGAGTTGATCAGAGCCGACTTCCTCTAAGAAGTGAGCACTGAGCTGAGGAATAATGTGGTATAAATGAAGGAAAGTGAGATGAAAATTTGTGTTTTTCATTGGAAAGAGCCTCGTGAAAGGCAGCACATCAGGCAGGTTTGTTTTTATTTATATATTCATTCATTCATTCATTCTCCCCAAAGCCCCAGTACATAGTTGTATATCCTAGTTGTAGGTCATTCTACTTCTTCTTTGTCAGACATCGCCTCAGCATGGCTTGATGAGTGGTGCGTACATCCGTGCCTAGGATCTGAACCCGAGAACCCCCAGCCACAGAAGCAGAACACACGAACTTAACTGCCACGCCACCAGGCTGGCCCTGAGGCAGGTTTTTAATTAGGGGCAAATACGTAGGCATGTAGATGAGAGGCCAGGCACAGGCATGGCTTCCAGAGGGGGAGCTGGTGCTTAATAACAGGCAGGTGTGGTGAGCCCTCCCAAAGTGTTCTTCACTACCATCTCAGTGATACTTACCCAACTAACTTAGTGTTAAATTTCTTTCTTCATCACTCCCTTTCCCTGTCCTACTGTGGGCCATAGGGCCTTCCTTGGAGTCTTTCTAGGAATTCAAGTCTTAATTATTCAGAATAGTGGCCTTGGTCCCAGAGTGTGCCTTACAATATTTTTATGTTTAAGGAGAAACACTAGCTCATGCATGAGAAGCTAGGAACTCTGTTGCTATGGCAGTGGTTCAAAATGTATTTCCTTAAATGCTTTCTTTGTAACTATATCTTCATTTAGTTCATCTCCCACATAATGAAGCCCAAAGTCTCCTCCTCAGACAATTTTTTTCTTTGGGGTGATTTCACCATCTTCAGTCTAAAAACAGACTAGACTTTCAATTTTAATGCACAAGCTATAAAATGTTATTGTCTGGCTTTGAATATGTGTGTAAATCTACTATCTCATCTTTGGGGGTTGTGTGCATGTGTTTATTTTTTCCTGAAGATCTGTAGACAAAGTGTTTGTTTTTGGCTTTTTTTTTTTTTAATTTCATACATGCTATATTTTTATACATTCTTTTTTACTATGGATTTGAAAACCTTTTTGAAAATTTCTTCTGAATCTCTATATAAAAGAGTTTTATTAGGGGCCGGCCCTGTGGCTTGGCGGTTAAGTGTACGTGCTCCGCTGCTGGCGGCCCGGGTTCGGATCCCGGGTGCGCACTGGCGCACCGCTTCTCCGGCCGTGCTGAGGCTGCGTCCCACATACAGCAACTAGAAGGATGTGCACCTATGGCATACAGCTATCTACTGGGGCTTTGTGGGGCAAATAAATAAATAAATAAAATCTTTAAAAAAAAAAGTTTTATTAGAAGCTTTTACCCTATCCTTTGTAGTACACTTATTCATTGGTCTACCTTCTCATGAAATTATCACATCTTCAGAGTTCTAAAGTAGGTGGGTAAATGCTAAGAGGAGGAAAGAGAGGCTTATGAGAATTTCCTGGTTAGAAAAAAAATAGGTCCCCTCTCCCAACTCCACAGAGAGTGTCTTCCATGGCCATTTATATTTGCATAACTTGAATATGTGTTCAGATTGCTCAAATGCTGCTTCTCAATGAGCTCTACCATAACCGCTGTATTTTTTATTGTAACTTTTACCTCTGACTTTTCCAGCCCCACTTTACTCTGTTATACTGTTATTTTTTTCACAGCCTTTACTAACTTTTAACAGTCTGTAATTTGTTTTCCTTACTGTTTAGAGTTCCTCTTTATCTCCAACTAGAATGTAGGCCCATGAGGGCAGAGAACCCGTAGAGACCTGGGCCTGGAATGCAGTAGGTGCTCAATAAATATTTTAATTCACGTGATTAAAACTCTGGGGCTGGCCCCGTGGCTTAGCGGTTAAGTGTGCGCGCTCCACTGCTGGCGGCCCGGGTTGGGTCCCAGGTGCACACCGACGCACCGCTTCTCCGGCCATGCTGAGGCCGCGTCCCATATACAGCAACTAGAAGGATGTGCAACTATGACATACAACTATTTACTGGGGCTTTGGGGGAAAAATAAATAAATAAATAAATAAAATTATAAAACTCTGAAACCCACCCTAGACTTATGGAAAGAAAATTTCTAGGTATGGATTCTGGAATTTTGTAGCTTTATTTCTGAAACGTTTTGAGCATCAACTTAATACCAACTCAAGTTTTGTGCCTTTTTCCCTCCTAAGTTGATGTGAGTCCAACTGAAATTCAAGCAAACTTTTTTTTTTTTTTGTGAGGAAGATCAGCCCGGAGCTAACATCGTGCTAATCCTCCCCTTTTTTTTTGCTGAGGAAGACCAGCTCTGAGCTAACATCCATCACCAATCCTCCTCCTTTTTCTCCCCAAAGCCCCAGTAGATAGTTGTATGTCATAGTTGCACATCCTTCTAGTTGCTGTATGTGGGACGCGGCCTCAGCATGGCTGGGGAAGCAGTGTGTCGGTGCGCGCCCGGGATCCGAACCCCGGGCCGCCAGTGGCGGAGCGTGGGCACTTAACCGCTAAGCCACAGGGCCGGCCCTCAAGCAAACTTCTTAATCTTTGGAAAAGGAGTTTTGTTTACCTTCAGCTGTACTAATGACATATTTTTAATAAACTTTCTATTTTTTAATGTTTATGTTTACAGAAAAGTAGCAATGATAGTACAGAGGGTTCGTACGGGCACTCTACTCCTTACCTAATTTCAGTTTCCCCTGATGTTATCATCCTGCATTACCATGGTGCTTTTGTCAGAACTAAGAAACCAACATTGGTACATTACTAGTAACGAGTGAAACTTGAGACTAAGTCATATTTCACCAGTTTTTATTTATTTTTTATTTTTATTTTATTTATTTATTTTGAGGAAGATCCACCCTGAGCTAACATCTGATGCCAATCCTCCTCTTTTTGCTGAGGAAGACTGGCCCTGAGCTAACATCCCTGCCCATCTTCCTCTACTTTATATGGGACGCCACCACAGCATGGCTCGATAAGCAGTGCGTCGGTGCGCGCCTGGGATCCGAACTGGCAAAGCCCGGGCCGCTGCAGCAGAGCGCACGCACTTAACCACTTGTGCCACCGGGCAGGCCCCAGTTTCTATTTTTTAAGATCCAGCATTAAAGATGATCAAAGTTCCTTTTTTAGGGTCTTTACATCAATGTCTTGCCCTCAATATAGAACTGCCCTACTGTTATCTAAAGGTCATTCCCAAGCCTGCGTAATACTTGTGTGCAAATGTATACACTTACCCATTATAAATTATGTGTACCTCCCTCTGCAGGTAAAGCTATTTCATATCAGGCACTTTGTTGTTTTTTTTCTCCTGGATTACCTGTTGTTTATAAAGCAAACATTAGCATTTGTAAGATCATAGTCTGTTAAGTGGAAGTGATTTTCAGACAGTTGAGCTTTTCTGTCCTGGGGTTCATTCATTCTTGGAAGCACTTGTTAAAAATTCCTAGGCTCCTTCCCTGGAAATTCTGAATCAGTTGGGGTGGATGAGTTATGCACTTTATAAAGCTGAATTTCATTATGGGTTCTGTATTTTATAGTTTATCATTTCTTAATATCTCTTTCCTTCCTCCCCAGTGTCTTTTCCTTTGATTCTTCCCAATACTTTGCATAGTGCTTAGCATATAATAGGCAGTCAGTAAATTTATTAAATATTTGGTCTGGCTCATGTTCCCTACCCATGAAGAATATAACACATTAAGACCCCCAGCTGAGGGAATGATTTAAGGGGGCTATGGTACTGTTCCAATACTTGGGCCCTGGATCCCTGCATTTATGAAATAAGGATTAAGGGAAAAGAAGAAAAGTTTTGCCCTGTGTTTTTTAGGTACTATTGAGTTATTGATTCCTAACCTATTGAGTTAGGACTCAATAGCTTGTTTTCTTCATGGCTTGAGTCCCATTGTAGTGAAAAGAGGAGCTCATCTGCTAAACATTCAGGTGATGCAATGACTTTTTAGTGTCTGTGTTTGTCTGAGGCTTCCTCCCACCCTTTCACTTTTTTTTTTAAACCCTTTCCAGTGGTTAATTCTTTTTGGTATGATTCCTTAGAAACTGCATATTACCTTTTATCAATTATCACCCTATATTTGGGGAGTAATGGTACCTATATTATAAGGCTTTACATACCCAGTTGAAAGAAAAATCTGCTGGTTCATGGTTAGACCCTGCCTCCTTTCAGCAGCTGGTAGCTCCAGGCAGAGTTCTTGTGTTCCTAGAATCTCAGGTCCAGAAAAGATGAGCATAAAAGAAACTATAAATAATGCATTTGAGGATTAACTCAGGAAATCAATGATTATTTCCCCGAAGGCTACCCAGTGTCTTAAAAAACAGTTTAATTAATATAGCCCTTTGTTTGAAATTTTCTTCCTCAATTTATGGAAGAATTTTTTGTTTATTTATTGTTTTCTAACAAAAGCTCAAAATCATTACAGTTGTCAGTGACTTGTTAATGGATAGAAGACATTTGTAATTTTTAAACACTTGTTTTTGCTTTTTAAATATTTCTGCCTTTAAGCTATTTCCTAGAAAGCAGTGGCACAATAATACATTTGGAGGAAGTAATAAATAAAAAGGATGTACTAACATGCAGGAACTTTGCCTTGGGTCTGTTTTGTGTTTTTTCCTTCCTTGTGCTGTTTCATCATTATTTCCACGTATTACTTCAAGGTTCCTTATCAGTTGGCACCTTGGGTTTTTTCATATGTATTGGTTTTTTCGTTTTTTTCTTAGTAATTGAAAATGTGAAGAAAAATGTCACCTGTTTTTTCTTTCTCATCTGACGCCTGCCCTCTTGTTTCCCCATGTGTGCAAAAAGCTCAAACCCCTGTCCTATACAGTCTTTGACGTGGAGGCAGTAGGGATGGAAAAGGAATTGTGCCTTTGCACTTTCCAGTACTTTCTCTTCCCTATTATCTAAAGGGATTTGAGTATAATTTATTTTGCTGCAGAGATAAAAATTCATTTCCTGTTCTTGTTTCCGTATCATTCAGGGCCAAAAAATATAAATATATGGTTTTTTCAGCCTTGTCTCAGCTGGGTATCTTTATTTACCTAGTCTTAAAGTGTTCCTTTTATTGTCCTTATAATTTTTTAGTTATTTAGTTCCATTTGGTGCTACATCACTTGTGTTTATAAAATTTTGTCTGATATACTTGTTTAAAAACCAATTTGATTGTCACAGATTGCTGCTTTTGAAAAAATTGCTATCTTCACCTGAATTATCACCATTAGGACAAAGCAGTAAAGTAGATTTCTTTGTTTTCTCATTCCATTTAAAGCAGTATTAACCTCAGAGAAAAGTACTGAATATCCTATAAGCCAGAATCCAGAAAACCTTTCTACTGACAAGTTTCAAGTATCTCTGGATAGTTCCAACAGTAAAAATAAAGAACCAGAAATGGAAAGGTAAGAAGTAATAAATGTCAAGTTGTGGCATCTAAGTAACACCTTTATTGCTAAATTTTTTCACCCTTTCTCTAGTTTTTTGCACACAGACATTTCTAACCTCTCATTTCTCTAGGACACTTCTTCTGTTTAATTGCATATAGGCTTTTTGGACCTATCCAAGGCATGAGCTACAACATGAGACATGCACAGTAGATCTGTTCCTTCTGAAGGTCAGAGTAAAATATAGAACTGAAACCTAAACAAGTCTGGAGGCTGACAGTAGACTTCTTCAAGGCAGCCCTTGCCCTAACTGAAGTTTTTGCCTTTCTAGAAAAAGTTTAACTATTGATTTACCCCAGGAAATATTCAGAACATCTTTCAGAGATGTCTTTTCAAATCACTATTGAAATAAGATTGTATAAACACTTTATATTTTCAAAAATACTTGATCTACTTCCTCATTTGATCTTTACAACAACACTGTGAGGGTAAAAAGATGAGTTCTGAACTATTATTCCTATTTGATAGTTCAGGAGCGAGTCTCAGAGCCATTAAAGTCACACATCTCCCCACTCTGGGAAGGAAAAGGAATTTATATTTATTGAGTTCCTACTGACTGTATGTATGTTTTTTATTTATCTTTCTGGGAATAGTGACAGGTTGTCAGTAATGTAATCACATCATCTTTTCCAAGCCTCTTGGACTGGACTGAGGATATATTTTTAAGGCTGGGGTACTGGCATTGTGGCTGTGACAGAGAATGAAAAGATCTGGCCTCCATAGGCACTAAACCCGTGTTTGGAGGTAATAACCTTATTGCCACGCTTTAACCAATTGAGCTAACCATCCATTTAATATTCAGACTAAATATTCCTGCTCCTCCTCCCCCTCCCCAGTGTACCCTATAAAGACTTCTACTAAAGAACCTATACATCAGTTGAACTTCGTCCCTCTACTAGACTCCTTGAGAGCAGCAATTCAGGTCTTGCTCATCTTTAATCCACAGGGCCTAGCTTTCATGCCTCACTCACAGTAAACACCTAATAATTGTTTGAATTAATTAGCTGATCTCTGAGGTCCTTTAAATCCGTTGATAAGTATCTTATTCAGCAAAGTTCTAAACACCTGAATGAGTAGAGAAATTACTTACTGGGTGCATATGCTCTTGTAACAAGATTTTATAGCTGGCTTTTGTGTTTAGAATGACTTTGGACATTGAAAAGGCAAGAGGTAGGGATCATTCTGTGAATTTTGCTAAAATTGGGTAGAAAGAATGAGTATAGAGATGTCAAAATTAATCAACTTTCTATTTTCATGAGAGATGTGATTCTAACATCCATTTGGACTCAAGTGGAATAGTGTATAGAATTTGAGTGAGTGACAGTAGATAATTTGGTGCAATTTACTGACATGGTTTTAAACAGCTGGCTGATATGCTGCTTCAGACCGGACTCTAAGGGGAGATGTTATCTGTCAGCCCTGACATGTTGGGAGGCATCATGAATCCAGGCTTCTAGGCTGTCCCTTGTGTTCTGTTTTGCTAGTCATTCCTGATCTCTCTGACAGTGAGCTGTTTCACTTCTGCTTTGGCTGCCCGGGGAAGTATGATTAGTCCTTTCACAAGCTGTGGTGATGATTTTCTCCTTTCATCCTGCTTTCTAGGTCTTCCCCTTCTAAATCCCAGTTGTTAGATAGTAGATGGTATGTGCACAGCCACTCATGGAGTCTTCAGAACAGAAACTGCCCGTCTCAAAAGGAGCTCATTAAGGTTGTTGATGTGGAGGAGCCACAACTGACAAGATCTGAGGCCCAAGATTTAATGGAGCAGTCTTACTTGCCAAGACGAGATCTAGGTAATATTTCATCTACTCTGGTGGAGAAAACACTTTTATTTTACTCTGAAATTTACCTAAAGATATTCTAGTTAATCAACTTGTAGATGTGCTAGTCTGTCATGAATGCATCTGTTATACATAAACCCATTTTAGGAAAATAGCTTGAATGTTAATCCAAATTTACTTGAAAATTATTGCAGCTGTTAATCTGTCTATTTTGGTTTAACTCTAACAGTTTTGAGGATGGGCGAGTCGTGATGTGCTCCAAATATTTTACTCCAGCTGTTTTTTAAGAGTTTTATAGAGTCCTAGAGTAAAGGTTTAGGCCTGTCCTTTATTAAAAAATGAGTCAAATCTCCAAAGTAAGCTTTTATTTTATGAATTAATGAATATAAATGACTATATATTTTATGCCTTATAAATAATTTTAAATGAATGATGTTTTATGGCTTGTAAATCAAAGTTTTAATCAATAAAGAAAGTTTTAAATTAATCCTCAAAAACACATTATCATAAAAGGTGCTCTTTGGCATCTAAATGTGGGGTTTGGCCATGTTCATTAGGGTCATTTTAGGAGTCTCATGCATTCTACTTAGCTATACTTAACTTCCTGATGGAGTGACATTTTCTGAAATATTTCAGGGATGGTCTCCTATTTTTAATTTAGTAATGATATCTGATGATTTATTAAGTGAAAAAGGTAATGATATCATCCTGGATGAAGAAACAAAACTTGAGTATTTGTCTCATTTTTCAACTTTTTTTCCTTCCTTACAAAAGTACTATATGTTCATTGCCAAACAGTTGGAAAATACAGGTAATAAAAAGGAATATTTAAAATTACCTCTGTTTCTGTCATTAGCAATTAAATATTGCTGTATTTGTTTAGTCAGTTTGCTTAAACTTCTATTTTTAAAATATAGAATCATGAATATTTTTTAGCTATCTTTTTTTAATACATTAGGTGCATTTCTCACTATTTTTAAACTTTAAAAACATTATTTTGATTGTTTTTATTTTTATTTATTTATTTATTTTTGTGAGGAAGATCAGCCCTGTGCTAACATCTGCCAATCCTCCTTTTTTTTGCTGAGGAAGACTGGCCCTGGGCTAACATTCGTGCCCATCTTCCTCCACTTTATATGGGACGCTGCCACAGCATGGCTTGCCAAGCGGTGCATCGGTGCGCGCCTAGGATCCGAACCGGCGAACCCCATTGGGGCTGCAGCGGAGCGCGCGCATTTAACCTTTTGCGCCACCGGGCTGGTCCTTTTATTTTTTATTTTTTATTTTTTATTTTATTTTATTTTGTGAGGAAGATCAGCCCTGAGCTAACATCCATGCCAATCCTCCCCTTTTCGCTGAGGAAGACCAGCCCTGAGCTAACATCTATTGCCAATCCTCCTCCTTTTTTTCCCCTTTTTCTCCCCAAAGCCCCAGTAGATAGCTGTATGTCATAGTTGCACATCCTTCTAGTTGCTGTATGTGAGACACCACCTCAGCATGGCCCGACAAGCGGTGCATCAGTGCGTGCCCGGGATCCAAACCTGGGCCGCCAGTAGCGGAGCATGCGCACTTAACCGCAGAGCCGCAGGGCCGGCCCCTATTTTGATTGTTTTTAGTCAACTGTTTGCATTTGGTGTTTTTTAAAAAAGTTTCAATGATATAGGAAGTGCCAAAATATTCACAAGCAGCCCAAAGATTAAAGTGTACATTTGAATAAAAACCCATTTGCTAAGAACTAAAGTAGATGAAATAGATGACACAAATTATAGAAAGCAGGCCTTATAATATTGCATTTAATGGATTCTAAGATGCAAACGTTTTTCATATTAAGACTCTGAAATAGGGTAGCATCTTAAAATTAATGGCATCTTTTTTTATTTTTTATTTTTAATTGCGGTAAAAAACACATAACATAAAATTCACTGTCTTAACCATTTTTAAGTGTTCAGTAGTGTTAAGTATATTCCCGTTGTTGTGTTTGTTCATCTTGCAAAACTGAAATTCTGTACCAGTTCAATAGCAACTCCCCATTTCTCCCTTCCCCTACCCCCATCCCCTGGCAACCACCATTCTACTTTCTGTTTCTAGGAGTTTAACTACTTTAGATAACCTCACATAAGTGGAATCATGCGGTATTTGTCTTTTGGCGACTGAGTTCTTTGACTTAGCTTAATGCCCTCAAAGTTCATCCATGTTTGTAGCATGTGACAGGATTTTCTTCTTTTTTTTTTTTTTAAAGCTATTCAGCTTTTTTTTTTTTTCCCCAAAGCCCCAGTAGATAGCTGTATGTCATAGCTGCACATCCTTCTAGTTGTTGTATGTGGGATGCAGCCTCAGCATGGCCAGAGAAGCGGTGCATCGGTGCGCGCCCGGGATCCAAACCCGGGCCGCCAGCAGCGGAGCGCGCGCACTTAACTGCTAAGCCACGGGGCCAGCCCTATTCAGCTTTTTTTTTTTTTTTTTTTAAGATTTTATTTATTTATTTTTTTCCCCCCAAAGCCCCAGTAGATAGTTGTATGTCACAGCTGCACATCCTTCTAGTTGCTGTATGTGGGACGCGGCCTCAGCATGGCCGGAGAAGTGGTGCGTCGGTGCGCGCCCGGGATCCGAACCCAGGCCGCCAGCAGCGGAGTGCCAGCACTTAACTGCTAAGCCACGGGGCTGGCCCCCCAATTCAGCTTTTTAAAAACCATTGTATTTATATACCACATTTTTCTTTACCCATTCATCCATTGATAGACATTTGATTGATAGACATTAATAGACATTCGCCTCTTGGCTATGTGAATAATGCTGCAATGAACATGGATGTGTGCATCCCTCCATTATATTGTAATTAAGTGTTTGTAATTAAATGTAATGGGTGAAGAGTACTCCATTGGAATGGATGTGTCATAATTTAATATCCTATTACTGGACGTTTAGGTTGTTTCCAAAACTTTACCGTTATAAACAGTGTTGCAGTGAACATTCCTATGACTAAACTTTTGCAGACAACTTTTATATCCTTAGGATACATTTCTAAAACTAGAATTATTGCCCAAAAGTGTAAACATACAAGGCTTTTGCAATATAATGCCAAATCATCCTTTAGAAAAGTTAAGCCACTTTGCAGTTCCACCAAAGGTGTATTAGTGTACCCATTTTTCTCTTAACCTAACTTGATCTTTTTAATTCTTGGCAGAGAATAGACATTGTAATTAAAGATTCTTTGTCATGGGGGTTTTAACTTCTTCCCTCACTTCTTTCAGAGGGAACCCCCTACCTAGAATCTGGAATCAGCCTCTTCTCTGATGACCCTGAGTCTGTTCCCTCTGAAGACAGAGCCCCAGAGCCAGATCATGGTTGCAGCATGCCAGCTTCAACCTCTGCATTGAAATTACCACAATTTCAAGTTGGAGAATCTGCCAAGAGTCCAGCTGCTGCTCATGCTACTAATATTGTTGGGTATAACGTGAAGGATGAAAGTGTGAGCAGGGAGAAACCAGAAGTGATGTCTTCAACAAAAAGAGTCAACAGAAGAATATCTATGGTGGCATCAGGCTTGACCCCAAAAGAATTTGTGAGTGTGTACATATGTTATCTCCCTAATGACTGAGACTTCATTAACATGCCACAAAGAGTATTAAATAGATACTAGCCATGAATGACCTATAGGATTAAATCTAGGAAACAAGCACAGTTCTATGTAATTTAATTTCCATTACTAATTTCTGAACATTTGGACCTAGATAAAGCTATAGCATGGATTATTTTGTATATATTTACTTAAGAAAATAATTATTAAATTTTGGCAAAAAGGTTATAGTTTTGAGTGTGATGTAGAACTTTTTTTTTTTTTAATTTTTTTGTGTGTGTGTGTGTGAGGAAGATCAGCCCTGAGCTAACATCTGCTAATCCTCCTCTTTTTGCTGAGGAAGACTGGCCCTGGGCTAACATCCCTGCCCATCTTCCTCCACTTTATGTGGGGCACCACCACAGCATGGCTTGACAAGTGGTGCGTCGGTACAGGCTAGGATCCGAACTCCGGGCCGCCGCAGTGGAGTGCACAAACTTAACCACTATGCCACCAGGCCAGCCCCTTTTTTTAAATTTCTTAATTTTATTTTTTTGGGAGGGGGTGAGGAAGATTGTCTCTAAGCTAACATCTGTTGCTAATCTTCCTCTTTTTTTTACTGAGGAAGATTTGCCCTGAGCTAACATCTGTGCCCCCCTTCCTCTATTTTGTATGTGGGATGCCCTCCACAGCATGGCTTAATGAGCAGTGTGTACATCCATACCCAGGAACTGAACCAGCAAACCCCGGGCTGCCGAAGCAGAGCGCATAAACTTAACCACTACGCCATGGGGCCGGTCCCAAGAGCTTTTTAATTTTAATTTTCTTTTTATCTAAAAAAGCAAGTAGCAGGGGCCAGCCGGGTGGCGTAGCAGTTAAGTGCGCGCACGCTCAGCTTCGGTGACCCCAGGTTCGCAGGTTTGGATCCCAGGCACGCACCAACGCACTGCTTGTCAAGCCATTCTGTGGCAGCGTCCTGTATAAAGTAGAGGAAGATGGGCAGAGATGTTAGCCCAGGGCCAGTCTTCCTCAGCAAAAAAGAGAAGGATTGGCATCGGACGTTAGCTCAGGGCTGATCTTCCTCACGAAAAAAAACAAAACAAAACAAAAATAAAGCAAGTAGGTGTAGCTCTGCTCCCCAAAAGGCATCTTTTCCCCACCTTGGTTCACATCTGAGTGAACTCCTCAGCATGATTAGCTAAATCCAAACTGGTTCCAAGCACACTGCCAGATAGTGGCATTTCTCCAGTGTTTGTCTTTATCCTGGCTTATAACACAGTTATTCAGTAGCCTGCCCTATCATTTCTGCCCTACAAGACCTCCTCCCTATTAGGATTTTGGACATCTCCTTGGTGCCTTCATTGCAGAAATAAGTATTATTTTACATTGTAAAAATACCCGTTAAGATATTAAGACCACTGAAACCTTGATACTACTTGGGCTGAGTGTAGATTTCAGACATCCTAGGAAATTTACCTCTTCTGTAATGAATCACCATTGCTATCAGTTCATAATAAAATAATTGAATGAATATTTCTTTAAACCATGATAAGATAACACACCAGAGTATCGAATAGATTCAGTAGTGAGTGCCATTTATTGCACACTGAGAGATGACCCAGTCACTCTTACGTATCTTTCTTAATATATCCTTCCTAGGATAAGAACCATTTCTCATCCTAACTTCTCTATAGGTAGTGGTTCAGCATGACATTCTGTGTGACCAGGTGTGTCCCAATAATAAAAGAGCAAGCTAAGCTGTGTCTGCCCTAGTAGATATATAGTATATATATAGTAGTATATAGTAGTTATTCATTAGAATAACTTCTCATTAATAATACTAGAATTCTTATCTCACAGCCACGTGCCCAGATCAGCTATTTGCTCTGAAAATTCATACCTGTGTCTGTTTATATTGCTCTTCGTTATTTGCCTACACATCTAGAATTCCCATTTATTCATTGAAAATGAGCATTCCTTACTCCTTTGTTTTGTGAGTTCAGCTTTTCAGAGAAGGCTAAAATGATCTAATCTTTCTTGCTGTGGGCAATTCTCAGCTGCAGATTAGACTCTAAATGGCTTGAGTACATGTTGTCTTTAAACAAGCAAAGAGGAAAACTTTTCAGCTCTATTTAGACTTGCTGAAGTGTGGTAAATTTATTATGAAAGTTGCTGACTGTATTACACATGATTAATTCTGAAGCCCATATTAAGATGATCTTTTCAGCAGTTGCTTTTCTAACTGAACACTGTTTCAAGGCTGGGATTTCAGCAATTAATCAGTTCAGAATTGCTAATGATCCTGGCAGAGGGCAGTGGCAAGTGGGGGAGGATGTCATTAGCTTCTCCAGCCTGCCTTTTTCAGTGCCCTGTGGCAGTATGGAGTGAGGCAGCATAAAAGAAAGATGGCCTGATCTCCAGTGCAATATTGTGCAACACATAAATACTGGCGTGGGTGGCGATGGCTAATAAATGATAGCCCTTGGTAAATAAAGTTATTTACCAAACAGTATCTACTAATTATGTCAGCTGTGTCTATAATGGATCTGGTTAATTTCTTTTACTGCCTATTGATTTTTATTTGGTTGATAGATAATAGCTAGAAGGCTCTAGATTTCTTTTGGGAAGAATATGAGTCTCTTCCAATCTTTTTCCTTAAGAGGAATTGATAGTTTTTGCACTGACCTTTAGAAGCGTCTTGATTTGAATATTTTGTAACTATCAGAGGGTTGAATCTTGTTTTTAAGCCACATATCTGTAGCATAACTTTCTGTATAGGCTTGTTACCTCTCAGCTTCTAAATTATAGGCTGATAAATCTAAATTATAGTATAGTAGAGTGTCACTCTGCAAAGAAACTGTCTTAGAGAATCAAATGATCTCTACTATTAAAGGGAAAATTAGGAGCCGGCCCAGTGGCGTAGTGGTTAAGTTCGCGCCTTCTGCTTCAGTGGCCTGGGTTTGGAGCTTCGGATCCTGGGCATGGACCTATGCACCGCTTATCAAGCCATGCTGTGGCAGGCGCCCCACATATAAAGTAGAGGAAGATGGGCACGGATGTTAGCCTGGGGCCAATCTTCCTCAGCAAAAACAGGAGGATTGGCAACAGATGTTAGCTCAGGGCTAATCTTCCTCACAATCAATCATTCAATCAATCAATAAATAAATAAATGGAAAATTAATGTTATTTTGAATCCTTGGTTGTAATTTCATGTCTGTTAGCATGGGCTATTTTAGAATTTCTTCCTCTAATTTGTATATAATTTTTATTAAATTACTATTTATTTTGAGACTTCAGTCATGTTAGAATTAAAAGGATATAAATCTTTTGTGAGAAAAATAGCAACTGAAAGCTAGGGTAACTAATACTCTAAACTGTGTACTAGAGGTAATTTATTATAATGTCATATTTGATTTGATTTCAGATGCTTGTGCACAAGTTTGCCAGAAAACACCACATCACTTTAACTAATCTAGTTACTGAAGAGACTACTCACGTCATTATGAAAACAGGTATACCAAGAGCCTTTATGGACTACGCTGTATCTGTTGCATAAAACTACACGAAGAAATGGGAGTATTTGTTAAGCATAGCATGGATGATAGTCTTCCAACAGTCACTCAATTATTACCTTATGAAAGAAAAATAATAGTTTTGCTACGTCCTGACCCCCCTTTTGTTTTGGGTTAAGATCTGGAGAGTGGTGAGCCAGAACGATGAACCACTTCTCTTCCACCCTGCCTGGACTACACTGTGTGAAGGGCTCTCTCGTAAGGCAGAGCCCAAGTCCTGGAGGAACAAATAGGGCAAAGAGGGGAATGAGCTGAAGCGAGTCTTCACTCAAAATCTGGGCAGTTGGAAACCCTAGCTCGGTGTCCTAGCTCCACTCAAACACCTAGTTTGACTGGTTGAGAGTTTTTCAGGAAACAAGTCTAATATCAGCTCTGAGGTAGCCTAGCATACGAAAAAGGAAAAAGAGAAGGGGAAAATTCATTTGTCTTATACCTTCCCCTTTTAAAATCTTAATTATGACTTGCCTAATAACGGAGATCTCAGAGGCTTTTAGTTGACTAAAAGCTAAATGTGAGTAAATGTTTCAGGGCTGCTAAAAAAGCTTGTCTGAAATTGGGCCTTATTAATACAAGCCTAATATCCAGTGCAAGTGAAGTGACGATTCTGACGCCTCACTGTATTCTCTGCTGGAGTGATATGGCTGGAGGATATGCTCTGTTTTGAGCAATATGCTTTGTTTTTAAGCTGGTCACTGACAAACTAGAGAGTGTTTATCCAGAGGTAGATGATGAGGATGAGGAAAAGGGATTCAAAGCAATGTCATTTAAAGAACAGATGAAGGAATGAGAAGACTTAAGGGAACAAGACAGCTGTCTTCAAATATCTGAAGAGTTGTCATCTGGAAGAGGAGTTAGACTCACTCATAGGCTTCAGAAAGCAAACGCTGATACATGCAGCATAGAGGAGATGCAGATTGTAGCTCAACTCTTAAGACCTTTCTAACAAAATTGACTCTCTGGAAATAACAGTGGTCTTCTCCAGGATGTTTCTGTTCACAAAGCTGCAGATGCTTGAACATACAGTCCAGACTCTTGACAGGGACACATTGCCTTAGATCCTCTAAGATCTTAGGTTTCTTCAATGTACAGATCGTACCACAGGGTTAGTGGATACTGCTTATAGGAACCAGGTGCCAGAATAAGGGACCGTGAGCTAAGTACTATTTTAGAGATGAATGTCATGAAAGTTTAGATCCAAACCTAAGCTGTAGGTTTGGATCAAAGCTGCTGAATGGTGAAAAGAAAACTTTAAAATGCATATTAAGGGCTGGCCCCGTGGCTTAGCGGTTAAGTGCGCGCGCTCCGCTGCTGGCGGCCTAGGTTCGGATCCCGGGCTCGCACCGACGCACCGCTTCTCCGGCCATGCTGAGGCCATGTCCCACGTACAGCAACTAGAAGGATGTGCAGCTATGACATACAACTATCTACTGGGGCTTTGGGAGGAAAATAAATAAATAAATAAATAAAATCTTAAAATGCATATTAAATCTAAAGTAGTTCAGGCTTTAAACTCAAAGGCAATACAAGACTTGCTACTTTTAAGCTAAAAATGAGCTAAAATATCTGAGTTTAAAGCATATTATTACATCAATTTTCACAGCAGTTAAACAAAAAGCTTTAAAAATTGTGAAGAAAGAAAAAAGATTTTTAAAAATTTGTCAAGAATTCTGTGAGGGAGAATGGCAGTTGTTACTACTGGCAGATGGCCTGCTGTGTTTAGGATTTAGTTAAATACATTTCTCCTGTTTAAGATTAGGTGTTCGTTCCTCAGTTTGCTTAGTTCTTCAAAGGGGCCTTTGAAACACTAAGAAATAAACAGAAGTGATTTTTCAGCTACTGCTTTCTGAAATACCTATGTAGAAAAGAGAAAAGCTATGAAAATACTCTGTTTTCCTGTCTGTCTCCAGGTAATTAGGAATTAGGGGGTTAGGATTCCCCAGGTAGAAGTTCTAGGGGTAGAAATTTGTCACTTACATTGACATTTCCGATTTAGGATTTCAATGATACTGTTTTCTTCTCCTTTCACATGTTGCCATCCAGTAAAATAGATCTTCCCTGTCCACATGTATCAATACTACTGACGTGGATAATTCACTGACGCAGTGACGTCTTTAGCTAGCCTTGGCATCTAGAAGATAGGGCAGACATCTCCTGTGGTCTTCACATCAGCCTTTGCCAGGCTTCCAAGATCCACACCAGCTGGTTATAATTAGGGGTGCTTCCAATCTCTGATTCTACCACCAAGGGTGTTGGAAACATCAATCCAGTTTGGGCTCAAATAGCACGAGGATCTGGGGCTCTTTTGCTTCTTAAAACAGCACTTCCTGATTTTGTTTTCACCTTCTACTAATCCTTCGGATGTTTCTCATTCTGTAGATGCTGAGTTTGTGTGTGAACGGACACTGAAATATTTTCTGGGAATTGCAGGAGGAAAATGGGTAGTTAGCTATTTTTGTAAGTACAATATAATTTGTCCCCTCCTCCCTTTAACACCTCAGAGTTGCATTTTTACACCTAACATTTTAACACCTAACGTTTTTGCTGATGCTGAATCTGAATTACCAAAAAGTCTTTAATGGTAACACTAAACTAGCTTTATCCTTAATGCATATCTCTTTGTTCAGATAAGCTGGTGATGTTGGGGAAAATGGGTTTCTTTTTATAACTAATAAGACCTAATCTGCTCCTAGCAATGTTAGCATATGAACTAGGGATTTATTTAATAGTAGGCAGAAATCCATGTGCAGCAGGCACTTTTATAATGTTTCAATTAAGCATCAACTGTGTCTCCAGAAGGAAATCTGTTAAGGAGCTGTGGCTTTATAGAAAGAGGACCTCTACTCAGCGTTACTCCTCCTCTTCTCTTACGAGAATCACCTCACCATCTACCTCCATGAAAAGAGCACATTCTTCTGCTGTTGTGTGACCTTTCTTTTTTGTGATCTCTTTAGGGGTGACCCAGTCTATTAAAGAAAGAAAGATGCTGGACGAGGTAGGTACTTGATGTTACAAACTAATCAGAAAGACTTGGTGCCATTGAGTCACATAGTCACCAAAAAGTTATCTGCTTCCTTCCTTGCACTACTTTCCAAAGATTTTCCTTGACAATGTGGATCATCAAGAGTTATGCAGGGGCCAGCCCGGTGGTGCAAGCAGTTAAGTGTGCACACTCCACTTTGGTGGCCTGGGGTTCACAGGTTCGGATCCCGGGCACGCACTGACTCACCGCTTCTCAAGCTGTGCTGTGGTGGCGTCCCATATAAAGTAGAGGAAGATGGGCACGGATGTTAGCTCAGGGCCAGTCTTCCTCAACAAAAAAAAAGAGGAAGATTGGGGCCGGCCCCGTGGCTTAGCGGTTAAGTGCACGCACTCCGCTGCTGGCGGCCCGGGTTCGGATCCCGGGCGCGCACTGACGCACCGCCTCTCCGGCCATGCTGAGGCCACGTCCCACATACAGCAACTAGAAGGATGTGCAGCTATGACATACAACTATCTACTGGGGCTTTGGGGGAAAAATAAATAAATAAATAAAATTTAAAAAAAAAGAGGAAGATTGGCATCGGATATTAGCTCAGGGCTGATCTTCCTCACAAAAAAAAAAAAAAACAGTTATACAGAGCAAACAAATTCTGTGTTCTCACTTGTTTATTTAAGTTTCAGTAGAAACAATCCTGTCCTTGGAGGAAGGAAAAGGAATTTATAAAGCAGAAAGAAAAGATTCATAAGCACAAGAAACAAGCCCACCTAAATCTTGCATGCATACACCTTTGTAGGAAGCTGCTTGTTCACTGTTGTTGAAGAAAAATCCTTCATATTAATATGCAAATGTATCTGTTTAGAAATCAGATTCCTTCAAAGTGGAATCTTTATGACACTGAGAACAGTGAGAGGTAAATAAGACAGAGTGTAGGAGGAGGGATAATTTTAGAACAAAGCCATCTAAGAGCTGCTGGTGACAACAGATCAGGCAAAATAAAATTAGCAAAAGCAGTTTTAGACTATTAGGCACTATTCAGCATATTCATAATTAATGATGTTTTGTTGGTTTTAACTTTTGTTCAGTGACTTATTATTGGGAGCCTACTCTGTGCTGGACACCTGGAATACAGCAGTAAACAAGATGGACAGGTCCCAGCTCTGGTGGGATTCGTATTCTATTGAGGGGAGATACGCAGCAAATAAACATGCATTTAAGATACCACTAAATACTATGAAGAAATATATAGAACAACAGACTAGTAATTGAATGGGGACAGAGATTAGCTACTTTAGTTAAGGAGACCAGGGAAGGCTTTCTGAAAAGCTTGAGCTGAGACCTAAAAGACAAGAAAGAATTGGCCTTGAAAAGTGTAGGGAGCAAATGTTATAGGCAGAGGAACAGCAAACATAAAGGTCTTGAGGTAGGAATGAGCTTTGTTTATTAAAGAAAAATAGGCCAGTGTAGCTGGAGAGTAGTGATGGGTGAATGTCATCAGAGGTTCGGGGATTCGATCGGAGACGTAAAAGACACTTTTCACTCCAAACAAATGGGCTGAAGGTATATTTTATTATATAGAGGATAGTAAAGGTGACAGTCTGCAAACAGATCAAATAGGTCAAATATTAAGAGGAAAAAATATCAGCCCGACTGGAAAGGGAAAACACCCACATCGGCTGAAGAGAAATGACACAAATCAACCGGAAAGAGAAACACCAGGTTAACCGAAAAGAGAACACATCAAATCAATTACTTCACATCAAATCAGTTACTTATAACATTCACGCCCCACTGTTGGGAGAGCCCTGTCAATCGACGCGGCTGGGCAAGGATCACACGTCCTGGGCAAGGTGTCCCTTCCATAGGTGGAACTCTCACCCGGTCTCAGTTTCCAGCAGTTTTTATACCATCAGTAATTTTCAGAGTAAGCAATTATAGAGTTTGCAGAGCAAGCATTTAGTGTTCCCATGCACAAATGGTTATCAGTGGCGTATGTGCACTGAGCCCCCTGGCTAACGTCCCAGCCCAGTAGTTGC
The DNA here is from genome assembly GCF_057802395.1 of Ceratotherium simum simum. Taxonomy (NCBI): domain Eukaryota; kingdom Metazoa; phylum Chordata; class Mammalia; order Perissodactyla; family Rhinocerotidae; genus Ceratotherium; species Ceratotherium simum. Next base: position 42,152,340 of record NC_141915.1, on the reverse strand, counting down.
GTACGTGCATTGTTCTCTTTGGTTATCGTCCCAGCCCGGCACAGATGGCCAGTCCATCCCGTGCTACGACGCTCCAAGAGCCTTGAAATGTTATAATTTGCAACTCCCTCCGTGAGAGAAGGGCCAGTTCCCACCACGCAGAAAGCAGCCTTGTATTTCTTTTTTGTGCTGGTGGCTGTAGGTCAATGGAGCGGCCAAACATGGCTGTACTCATGTCAAGACATATTCGGCTGTGGCCGTCTCCATTAACCATAAGACACCATACGCACAGACAATGAACTTCGTACGCAAGTACATAAGGCACATCCAAGAATCCAAAATCCAATGACTACAATAATTATAAAACTATCTCGCAATAAAGGACCCAAACCCCAAGGTAACCAATTAAATAACCCCTTAGAATATGAAATGTTATTAACTTGATCTTGTAAATCATGTACAGCATCAAAGGTAACATTAGATAAGATAACATTTAGGCCTAACAAATTAGCTTGCAGAAGTTTAGATCAGCCCCCATCACAGAGGGTAGCAGAAGGCAGGGTAATAGAGAAATTATAACCAGTTCTCCGTGACTGGTCAGATATAGGCTTATACTGAGAGATTGCTTGATGTTTCTGAGACCAAATTTTTCGGCCATTCATAGTCCAGGTTATAGGTCCCACTGGTGTAGAGCAGTTGGTCCAGCAGTGCAGGGTCAAAGGTTGTCCTACGGAGACATTAGTTGGCATGTAGGTCTGCAGCAGACATGGAAGTGTAGCACAGCATAGCAAACACAGCAGGAATATCTATTCACGCAAAGAAACAGAATTCTTAGGAACATGATATAATTGTTCATTTCCTGGATACATTATTATGAGCGTTGCAGTGGGCCCTTGGGCCACTACTTCTGTGGCACGTGGAGCCGCATTGGGTGGATGTGTCACCCATACCTTTGCTCCAGGTTTCCATCCATCTGTAGACCCAAATCCTTGCATTCCTCTTTTAGTTAATTCATTTGGAGGTTGTCCTTGTGACACATTTGGAGTCAGGAGGGGAAGCACCAATAATTGTTCCATTCGTTCCCCAGACTCTACAGTTAGTACTGTGTCACTACCATTATATAATATAAATTTTATTTCTCCTTGATAATCTGGATCAATAACTCCTCCTAGTGCATCAATACCTTTTGCTGTCAGTCCAGAGCGTCCTTTTAACAAACCAAAGGTATTTTTGGGAAATTGTACCCCTATCCCAGTAGGGACTATAGACTGCTTCTTAGGGGGCAATTGAATAGAATGAACAGTAGATAAATCCAATCCAGCCGCTTCGGCCGTGGCACGAAAAGGCGGTTTAGCAGACTGAGTCAGGGGCCAATAGGTTAAGGTCATAAACTCATGGGTGGTGGCTGCCACTTCTGTAATCTTTGCTGGTAACAACCTTGACAGAGGAGTCTCATTAGGGCCTAGTGGCCTGTTATTTAACACATTTAGAGCAGTACTTAGATGGTTGTGCCACCCTTTTAATGAGCCATGATCAAGTTTCTTCAATTGTTGTTTAAGCAATCCATTCATTCGTTCTATGAGGCCTGCAGCTTGGGGGTAATAAGGTATATGATAAATCCATTCTATATAATTTTCCTTGGTATAGGTTTGAATCAACTTACCTGTAAAGTGGGAACCGTTGTCACTCTGAATTTGCCTTGGTGTTCCATAATATAACTTGATTGTATCTAATAATTTTATGGCACTCTGTTGGGTGGCCACTTTAGCTGGTATAGCCAATAAATAACCAGAATATGTATCAACAGCAGTGCAAGCATAAGTATATCCACAAGAATTTGGCAATGGTCCAATAAAATCTATTTGCCAGGTATGGGCGGGAAATAATCCCTTTTGGATATGACCTTGGTAGGGGTGTGGAACTCCCCGTTTATTTAACTGTTGGCATAACTGACACTGTTGTATTGCAGTGGCAATATCATCATGGGTGACAAGGATTCCCCTTTGTTGTGCCCACCTGTATGAAGCTTGTTCTCCCAAGTGTCCACTCTTTTCGTGGACCCATTGTGCTAAGCCTGGGTTGTGCGTTGCACGAATTTGCATCAGCTGATTAGTATGAGAATTATGCTTTCGTTCTGCAGAAATTAAAGAACTGTGAGCATCAACATGAAATACAGTAACAATTGTATTTTGACACCATAACCATATGTCTTCCCATAATTTCTTTCCCCATATTTCTTTATCATTAATTTTCCAATCATGTTTTTTCCATTGTGGCATCCATGTTGCCAAACCTTGTGTCACTGCCCACGAATCAGTATATATATGACATTGTTGCCCCTGTTCTTGTTGAAGTGCTTGATACACCGCATAGAGTTCAGCATATTGGCTACTCATATTATCTCCGGTGGTGACAATTGTTTGTTGGGTGGATGGGTTATAGGCAACTGCTTTCCATTTCCGTGAGCTTGATATCATTTTGGCAGAACCATCTGTAAACCACGTATGGTTTTGTTGTTCTTCAGTCAATTGATCATATGAGACACCCCATTTAACAGGAGATTCTGTTATATTAGTCTTAGGTGACACAGTTGGTTCACTGCTATATTGAGACACTTGTTCATGCAATAGAGACAACCCCTTTGGGCCAGGTTTGGCCCGGTCTTGAATATATCATTTCCATTTGATAATATTAAATTCTTGTGCTTGTCCAATTTTATGAGTAACAGGCGTGCTATGAATCCATTGCATGATGGGTATTTGGGGTCGCATAATTATCTCATGTCCCAGGGTAAGGCTTTCTGAGTCTATTAGAGCCCAGTAGCAGGCTAACAACTGTTTTTCAAAAGGACTATATCTTTCATTGGAACAGGGAAGCTTGCGACTCCAAAATCCCAGAGGATAACGTCGGGCACCTTGTTTTTGCCATAGACTTTAGCTGGCATACTGATCAATGACATCTACCTGTAACTCAATGGGTCCCGGTTTAATTGGCCATAGATCTAAAGCAGTCTGAATAGCATGCTTGGCTGCTTCAAAAGCTTCTTTTTGTTCCATTCCCCATTCAAATTCATATTTTTTCCTGGTAACTTTATATAAAGGTGCAAGGAGCCGACTTAAATGTGGAATATGTGCCCTCCAAAATCCAAATAATCCAATAAATTTTTGTGCTTCCTTTTTGTTACGAGGTGCTGCAAAATCTAATATCTTTTGTCTAGCTTTAGGTAAAATTTCTTGTTTTCCATTATTCCAAAGTACTCCCAAAAATTTAACATTTGAACTTGGGCCCTGAATTTTAGCTGGATTAGTTTTCCATTCATCCTCCTCAAGTATGTCCATTACTTTTTCTAACTGTTGTTGTACCTTTTCTTCTTCATTTCCTTGGATCATAATATCATCTATATAATGTACTATTTGGACATTATCAGAAGCAGGTACCTTTGTCAAGGTTTTAGCAACCTGTCGATGGCAGATAGTGGGACTATGCATATATCCCTGAGGAAGTCTAGTAAAGGTATATTGTTGTCTCAGCCACGTGAAAGCAAACTGTTCTTGGACACTTTTAGGTATAGGTATGGTGAAAAAGGCATTAGCCAAGTCTATGATTGCATACCAAGTGCCTGGATAACATTGCACTTTTTCTATAAGAGTAATCAAATCAGGGACGGCCGCTTGAATAGCTGGAGTCACTTTGTTTAGTTCTCTGTAATCTACAGTCATTCTTTATGTCCCATCACCTTTTTTAACAGGCCAGATAGGATTACTCCAGGCTGTAGTTACTCTGTGAAGGACTTTTATAGCCAAATAATCTTCTATGGTCTCAGATATTTCTTGCTGTCCTCCAGGGATGTGATACTGTCTTTGATTGATCACTTGCGTGGCAGGTGGAATTTCTACTTCATGATGCAAACATCCCACAATTACAGCATTAATATGAAAAGACAAAGCTCTAATAGCAAATTGGTATTGTCCATCAGCCAAATTTAATGTCAATCCTTTTAGAATATCAATCCCAATTATATATTCTGGTATTGGTACAATCATAACTAGATATGTGCGCCGGGGTAGTTGCCCAATTTGCATAGAAAGATTAGTGGTAACTGCCTGGATTTCTTTTCCTCCCAATCCAGTTATCAGAATTGATGTACCTTGAAACTTAGTTGGATTCCCATAGATAAGGGTGGCCTCTGCCCCTGTATCCATAAGTGCCTTCACACTAGTTGTAGATCCATTCTTCCAAAATATTTTAATTGGTACATGTGGTCTAATATCTTTTCTTATAGTGGCACTAATCGATACAGAGGTTTGGCCTTCCCCTCAATCATATAAGTCAGCAAGAAGAGGATCCAAGGGAGGAGGTGGTGCATTAGGTGCAGTAGGCACTGGGTTGGAAGCATTCTCTATATTGTCCCTTCTGTTCACTTGTTTTATATTCAGCCCTTTTTCTTTATATAGTTTCCATAATTCTCTAGTGTCAACTCCATCAATCTGGTCTTTAGGTACTCCTGCCTGGAGTAGGGCCAAAAACATATCACCTCGAGTTATTTTATCTTTTTTAAAGAATGTTTCTTTTTTTTCTCTTCTTGGAGAGTTTTCAGTTGTCTGTCAGTCTCCCAAGTCTGCTAGCTGCATAATCTTATCTGCAAGTGTTGATATAGGGCTTTCAGTTTCATTCATGAGAAGGGTTGTAATTATTTGTTTGTATGCCGGAGGTGCAGTTTTTATCAACCTGTTTCGCACCTGGACACTTAAAGTCATTTCATTTAAAGCTTCATCACACCCCAGAAATATAGCCCGCTTCATGGTTTCTTCTCTCATCTTTTGAACATAATCTTTTAAAGTATACCAGGGTCTATTAGTGTTTGGCCATATATCATCCGTGGGGTATTTATCTTGAGCTCCTTTTACTGCAAGAGCCAATAAAGTCGTATCATCAGTGTCTTGTCCATGATCATTTGGGGGGTGAGCATTCATGTTTTAATCTCTGAAAGCTCCCCGTATTACTGGATCATTGGACAAAATTACAAATTTAAAAGCATCTCCTGCATCCAGATTAATTCCTGTAGCGCCCATATCATATAGGCGAACAAGCCAGGTTATGATGGCTTCTCCAGGCTTTTGTGTAGCCCGGGCTAAAATGTCAGAAATTTCTTGCTGGTTAAAATCCTCAATCACATCTTTCCTTACAGGATGATTATCATCCATTTCCATCCGCCGACGGCGAAGAGGACGTGCCTCTGTGCGTTTGGGCGGTTCTTCCTCTTCCTCATAATCAGTTTCAGAATCATCATCCCAGATATTACCATCCCATGTGTCCGGGTCCCACTTAGGACCGGCCGATGCTATGGCCATATGAACTTTTCGTTCATTTACCTTTCCTCTCCTCTTTCTATATTTATATTTGGCAACTCTTACAGCAGCCTTTTCTGCTATAGCTTGGTAGTTACGAGCCTGATCCCCCAGTGCATGATATTGACATTGAATCATAGCCAAGCGAGACTGCAAATCTGAATTCTCTTTTTCCAAGAGTGCCTTCTCTTTCTGTATCTTATCCCTATCTTCTATAGCCCGACGATAAGCAGTCAACAAACATCAACCTCGCCGTGCCAAAAAAGAAACATCATCTTTCTTTTTCCTTTCCACCGTCTGCAAAGCTTTGGTCACATCCAACGGTTCAAATTGTCGCAGACGAGCATCCCAAGCTTCACATAACCCTGACCTACGAGCCCACTCCCCAGCCAGAGTGCAAAAGGGAGGGTCCTCCCATCCTGGAATTTCTTCCACCTTGGCTTCAGTTACCTTTCGTTTGAATAGGAAAGGCATCTCCTTAATCGAATCCTGCTCACAGCGCCAATTATGTCATCAGAGGTTCGGGGATTCGATCGGAGACGTAAAAGACACTTTCCACTCCAAACAAATGGGCTGAAGGTATATTTTATTATATAGAGGATAGTAAAGGTGACAGTCTGCAAACAGATCAAATAGGTCAAATATTAAGAGGAAAAAACATCAGCCCGACTGGAAAGGGAAAACACCCACATCGGCTGAAGAGAAATGACACAAATCAACCGGAAAGAGAAACACCAGGTTAACCGAAAAGAGAACACATCAAATCAATTACTTCACATCAAATCAGTTACTCACAACATTCACGCCCCACTGCCGGGAGAGCCCTGTCAATCGACGCGGCTGGGCAAGGATCACACGTCCTGGGCAAGGTGTCCCTTCCACAGGTGGAACTCTCACCCGGTCTCAGTTTCCAGCAGTTTTTATACCATCAGTAATTTTCAGAGTAAGCAATTACAGAGTTTGCAGAGCAAGCATTTAGTGTTCCCATGCACAAATGGTTATCAGTGGCGTACGTGCACTGAGCCCCCTGGCTAACGTCCCAGCCCAGTAGTTGCGTACGTGCATTGTTCTCTTTGGTTATCGTCCCAGCCCGGCACAGATGGCCAGTCCATCCCGTGCTACGACGCTCCAAGAGCCTTGAAATGTTACAACTTGCAACTCCCTCCGTGAGAGAAGGGCCAGTTCCCACCACGCAGAAAGCAGCCTTGTATTTCTTTTTTGTGCTGGTGGCTGTAGGTCAATGGAGCGGCCAAACATGGCTGTACTCATGTCAAGACAGTGAATCATATGTGGGGAGCAGAGGTTAGACAAGGGGATGGAGAAGGTTATAGACAGGCCAGATCAGGTAGGATTTGGTGTAAGTCATGGTGAGGAATTTGAATTTTTATTTATTTATTTATTTTTGTGAGGAAGATCAGCCCTGAGCTAACATCCGTGCCCATCTTCTTCCACTTTATATGGGACGCCACCACAGCATGGCTTGACAAGCGGTGCAATGGTGCGCGCCCAGGATCCAAACCCGGGCTTGCCAGCAGCAGAGCACATGCACTTAACCGCTACACCACGGGGCCAGCCCCAGGAATTTGAATTTTATTTGTAGGGTAATTGGAGGCATGGAGATGGTAAGAAGAGGTTGGTTTGAGATATGTTTGGAGATCGGACTTCCTAATGGGTTAAATCTGGAAGATGAAGTGAAGAGAGGAATTGAAGTAACCCATAGGTTTTTGGCCTGAACAATGGAATGGATGTCAGTAACATTAAATGAGATAAGAAAGACATGGGAGAGGAGCATACTGGGGTAGGGGGAACAGGAGGCAGAAGTAGAAGGAAGAGCTCTGTTTTAGATGCATGAATTTGGGGATTTATACTAGACATCCAGCAGAGAGGTTAAGTAGGCACCAGGGTGCAATCAGGGCTATAAATTTGAGGGTCATCTTCAAATAGATGACATATTTATCACTAGACTCTTCTCACTCAAGTGTCTAGGAAATATTAAGTGTTCTTTCCCCTAATAACAGCCTGTGGTTATACTCATGACTTTATTTTTCTTCGTGATACTCTTGGCAAACTGATGTGGTCTTTCCTACAATATGAGTTTCAGTCAGAATTATTTCTAAGCATTCTTCCCCAAAATTCTCCCAAAAGTGCTAACCTCTCCAATCTCATTATTCTTTATTCCCTTGTCCTTGACCAGTCAAAATAGTGATTATGAGAAACATCTAACTTTCTTCACAGTGTTAAATGTATATTTTATCATTTTGGTTTCATTAACTGTAAACCTCTCAATGGAAATATGAGAAGCCCTTATTTCTTTAGATGGTAATGCACAATTGATTTAAGAGATCAGGAATTCTCCAGTTATCTTTATGACAGCACAGTATTAGCAGTTTAATCTAAATGCTAAGTGAATGTTTTGAGAGGAGATAGATGTTGAACATTAAAATACATTACGTCCTAGTGAGGTGAAAAGCCAATTGTTAATTTCTGCCCGCAAAGATTTGCTTCAGTGAATTGATTTCAGCAGCTGGGACGCTGGTCATTTCATCCAGTCTGCCAAAAAAGAATGATTTTTTTGGAGGGAGGGGTCAAAACTCTGCCTGGCAATACTGAATTCCTTAAATATGACATATCTACTCTGCGTCCATTGAAGGGGACTTCTCTTTCTCTAATCCCTGTGGTTTGGATTTGATTTCTTTCAGCATGATTTTGAAGTCAGAGGAGATGTTGTCAATGGAAGAAACCACCGAGGTCCAAAGCGAGCAAGAGAATCCCAGGACAGAAAGGTAAAGCCCTTCCTCCCCATGGTGACAAAAACCCACCCACCCCTCTGCATTGCTGCCCCCTGTGTGGAGATGGTCTCATTCATCTTGTAAGGGACATTACATACTCACTGCTAGACCACTAGCTAGGTGCTTTCATATAGGTTCTTTATTAGTTCTCCTAGCCCAACAAGGTAAAAAAGTATTAGCTCCCTGTTATGAATGAGGGAATTTAGAGGTTTAGAGAATCTATGTAATTTGGATTCTAGTCTGGGGTTCCAATCTCAGCTAATAAGTGGCAGAGCTGGAATTTGAAACAGATGTGAATCTAAAGCCTTTCTCTTTCCACTTTACTGTGATATCTTCCTCTAAAGCAGTGTGGTAAGTGCTGTGAGGGGCATGTACACAGTGCTGCCTGTGCAAGCATAGAAGAGAAAGTGATTGAGAGTCAATAGCTAACATCTGTATGATGTTCACTATATTGCCAGGAACTACTCTAAGCACTCAACCATATTTTAACTAATTCACAATTTTATAGCAACCCTATGAGGCATGTACTATAATTATGCCTATTTTATAGATGAGAAAATTAAAACTCAGAGAGAATCAGAGTAAGTTGCCCAAGCTCACACAGCTAGTTGTGAACCCACAACTAGAAGTTGAACCCAGACAATCTAGCTCCAGAATCTGAGCTCTTAATGACAATACTATAGTTTCTTGGAAAATTGTAGGTTTCACAAAGGAGAAAAATAGGTTATTCTGACAACTTGACAAATGAAGGACTAGACGCCCAGGAAGACTCAGTGACTTTCCCCAGATCATACTGTAGCAGATGATGTAGCCAAAACTGTTCTTCTCTCAGAGAGAAAAGTCCAGGCAAGATTTCACAGCTGCCTGTCAGGCCTGAGCTGGCTGCTTTCTCAGGTCACTGATGAATGCTTACGTTCCTGGTCTACATTTCTTCCTTTTTCAAGTGTGCACTGCCGGGCATTTCAGAACATCCCCGTATGGAGCACCTTGTGTCCCTTTATAGAACTTGAGCGAGAACGAGCAGAGGTGATTTTCTAAGGAAAACAGCTTTGGGAGATGATCACAAATCACGCCCTGGAGCTCTAAACCCTTTGGAGTCAGCCCACCCTCACCCTCTGAGCCTATCAAGTAACTTCCAGATGCCAAGAAAAGCTGCTGGCTCTATTTCGGCTTCCACCTTCACCCCAGGGGAGTTCTGTGTGAGCCAGCCATTTGTTTTTATTCCACTGTATGCAAGGCAAAATTAGCACCAGATTCTTCCCCCCTTCAAAGGAAATTCCAGTGTTTTGGGGTTTTACCTGCATTTGGGGTGGCAGTGATGGAAAGTGCCTGGTCAAAGTACTGACATTCTGAAGATACTAAATGTCACCATAGGGCCAGCGCCATGGCTTAGTGGTTAAGTGCGTGCGCTCCGCTGCTGGCGGCCCGGGTTCGGATCCCGGGCGCGCACCAACGCACAGCTTCTCTGGCCATGCTGAGGCCGCATCCCACATACAGCAACTAGAAGGATGTGCAGCTATGACATACAACTATCTACTGGGGCTTTGGGGAAAATAAATAAATAAATAAAAAAAATTATAAATGTCACCATAATATTTTTCTGTGGAAGAAAAATGTATTTGTTGAGGTAAAACTTCAAATTTCTTGTCTTATAACTAGACATTCTCATCTGTGAGTATCAGCCTGGATATAAAAATTTCTAATCTTTTGTACTTTTCACAGCAATATTTGACTCCAGCTGGCTGCCTGGGGAGAACTATTAGCATTATGAGGTCCTGTCAACAGGATGGAGATGCAGTTTATTCACACAGATAGTGAGAATGGCACAGATGGAGGCTGTCACTTAAAACAGAAACAAACTTGTCCTGCTGTCCTTTCTTATTCCTCTGGCTATAGTTGAAATGTGTAGTGGGGGGAGGGCCATTTCCTAAAAGGCCATTGTGTTTTTAGCTTCCTGATTTTTCTCCATCCCAGTCTCTTATTTGAAGCGAGGTGAGTTCTAGGCCCAGGCAGTTTTCTTTGTAGTGGAATGGAGAGAAAGAAAGAGGGTCAAGAGAACAAGGGTTACCCAAATGATATATATCCAGCCAACTGACACAAATTTAAATTTCTTCTTTTTTTTTTTTTTTTAATTTTATTTATTTATTTTTTCCCCCAAAGCCCCAGTAGAGAGTTGTATGTCATAGTTGCACATCCTTCTAGTTGGTGTATGTGGGATGCGGCCTCAGCATGGCCAGAGAAGCGGTGCGTCGGTGCGCGCCCGGGATCCGAACCCGGGCCGCCAGCAGCGGAGCGCGCACACTTAACCGCTAAGCCACGGGGCCGGCCCTAAATTTCTTCTTTTAAATTATGTCCAAGTCCTTTCCTAAGAACCTGTGCCAATGCATGTTTAAAAATTTGCCTGTTCAACACAGTAGCCACCAGCCACATGGGGCTGTTTAAATTTTAAATAACTATAATTCAATAAAATGTGAAGTTTAATTCCTCATTCTCCCTAACCACATTTCAAGTGCTCAGTAGCTAAATGTGACTCATGGCTACCTTATTAATGCAAATATGGAACATTTCCGTCATCACAGAAAGTTCTTTTTGGACAGTGCTATTAAGCACAGTAAGTGGAAGAGGCCCCTAGGAGGTGCAGTGTGATCTGTATCTCCTGGAAACCAGGCAATCAGATCAGCTCCATGAGGAGAGGCAGAACCAGGCTTCACTTCTGGATTAAAAACTGTTTAGGTCGCCTGAAGGAACAATGGCCATTCCTGGAGCAGTGTGAAGGCAGGAACAGATGTTCGGGGACCAGAAAGTCAGAGGAGAAAAGGAGCATGTACACATAGAATAAACATAGACCTCTGCCAATCAGGGTCATAGTTAGTGTTGATGTACCAAGTCTGGATAAACATCAAACTGTAGCTAATAGCTTGAATTTCGTGCCATCCAAGCCTCTTAGTAAACATAAAGAAGGACCAGTTTCTTCTCATCTCTAACAAGAAGTGAAGGCACCTGCAAAGGTTATCAGGGAGGAGCCTGGGCCTGATTGGTAGCAAGGTGGGATGCCCAGCCCTTTAGTGACAAAGAATGACTGTAGAGTAGATCAACTACATACACACTTTTTAAAAAGTCTTCTAAAATCCATCAGTGTTCTGAACATTGGCCTGATTGTCTCTGGGAAGTAACAACAGAAATCGTCAGGTGGTAAAGAAAAGAAAAAAGAGGGGGCTGGCCTGGTGGCATAGTGGTTAAGTGCATGCGCTCTGCTTCGGCGGCCCGAGGGTTCCCAGGTTCAGATCCTGGGCGCACACTGACACACTGCTTGTCAAGCCATGCTGTGGCTCCATCCCATATAAAGTGGAGGAAGATGGGCACGGATGTTAGCCCGGGCCAATCTTCCTCAGCGAAAAAAGAGGAGGATTGGCATTGGATGTTAGCTCAGGGCTGATCTTCCTCAAAAACAAAAAAGGAAAAGGAAAGTTCTTCATTTTTGAGAGTCTCGTTTCATTGTTTTTTATAAAACCTATACCCTTTTATAACTAATGTTTGTTTCTCTATTGCTCTGTCCCTCTCTTCTCCCAGATCTTCAGGGGCCTAGAAATCTGTTGCTATGGGCCCTTTACCAACATGCCCACAGGTAAGAGACTGAGAGAACTGCAGAGTCCAGGACCAGCCTTTCCCTTACGTAGTGGAGTGTTATAGGAGAGATCATGTCATAGGGGTTCTTCAGACTGGTGAGAGGTTCTAGAGGTTATTCTGTTTCTCTGCCACCCGTCAGACAGAACTGCACCTAAATGTTACCCTATGGCAAAAAACTAACCCTGTGCCCCTTCTCAAGAGCAAGAAGGCAGTGAAGAGTCAGGATCTAGGACACAGTATGTTCTATGCTCAGATGGGGTAGAGCTGCTCTTACTGCCCTTTGGTCTAAGAAAGGGGGAAATAATCATTTAGGGAGAAGATACCTTTTGGGTTTGTAAACGTCAAGAAAGAGTTCTGCTCTTAAACCATCTTCATTTGATAGAGAGAAGAAAGCACACGTAGCTGCATAAGCCCTGTGGGCCTGGGGCCCCACACAGCCCCAGAGCAGGGGAAGACTCTTGATGAATGTTTTCTAATTAAATTTGGCACTGAATGTGATGTTATGTTTAGGAGTGCTGTGGGGCTCAACTCGGGAGTTGTGCAGTGCTGAGGCCCTGGTGTGTGTGTAGATTTGGTTCGTTCTTTTCAAAACAGAGGCCACCCACCTTTGCCTCTGTGCCCACTTCTGCCCCAGGGATCAGGTCTTACTCCTCAGAAGATGGTCTTGCATCTGATCAGGGACAGATGAGTGTCAGCAAGAGAGCCTGGCAAAGTAATTTGGCTCTGTCGTCTTTATTGGATATTGATTGGATTTCTATGAAATTTCTAAGAGCCACTGAAGGATTTCTCAGTGTTTTTGTACTTTGGTATAAAGAAAACCAGGGTCTCTAGCAGGAATCATTTTGGAGGTGAGTCAGTTGACCTCAGTTCACTCAGACAAACAGGAGCACCTCAGCAATCCTCAGAAATGGGCTGGTGGAATAGAGCACCCCAGGGGGCCCAGAAGCCACCCACTGGTCAGTTCAGCTGATTTTCCAGGTGCAAGTGGAACATATCTACCATCTCTTCTGATTTCTATTCGCCTGAGTATGCTGATTCCAGCTCAGCATGTAGCCTATCTCTGCTGGTGTGCTGAGTCTCTGTCCAGGAGGATGTGTATTTTTTTGGCTGAATGAATTATCTTCCCATCTCTTGACATTTACAGTAATTACCACCAAGTATGGTGCTCTCAGTGGCCATGATTATCAGTTACCAACACAGAATGAGACAGGGAGGGAGGGAAGGCAGGTGGGTGTTTTTTCACAGTATCTTAGCCAACAATTTAGCAAATTAATGGAAATTAGATCTTGGATTGTTTTTCTTTCTAGGTGTTCTATTTGAGAGACTATCAAACCTTGTCTACCAAGTGGCCTTATGGGGTCTGATAACCAGCGTAGGTAGCATATCAGGGGCAAATTGACTTAGAATCCATACCCTTAGTATAGATTCTAGTTTAAGGCCTGTCTGTCCCTTTGGAGCAGAGAGACAGTAGGGATTCTCACACTGAGAAGTCTTGCTGTGAGCTTTTACACAGAGGAGTATGAGGTCAAGGGCCCAGATTAAATGTGCAGATTACTGTGGTGATTTTAGGTCTAAATGTCCTATTTAGATCAACTAGAGTGGATGGTGCACCTCTGTGGGGCTTCTGTGGTGAAGGAGCCTTCATCGTTCACCCTCGGTGAGGTAAGTGTTTGGTGCCCTGTCAGAGGGGGAGGACACAATATTTTGTCCTGTGACTGAGCAAGGCGGCACCCATCAGTCCCTATGAACCCCCTCAGTGCATCCTCAGAAGCCTCTCTTCACCCCAAGTCTTCTCTGACCACGTACCTGTGCCAGAAGACTCCATTTGTAAGGGCTGAGTAAGGACTTGAGAGCTACAAGCATTAATGTACTGAGGGAAGGCTCTTTCCCTCTAATCCTTCCTTTTTGTTGTGTGCCCTTCCCCCTCCTTCCTGTGGTTGCCCCCAGAGTAGTTTGCTTCAGCAAACCTTTGAGAAATAGTAAAATGACTATTCTAAAAGTCCTGCTCTGATACCCTCAATGCTGTTTCCTTCCTGGGGATTCAGGGTACTCACCCAATTGTGGTCGTGCAGCCAGACGCCTGGACAGAGGACAGTGGCTTCCATGGTAAGTCTTGCTGTAAGCCTTCATCCAGAGAAGTGGGGGTAGAGGGCCCAGGTTAGGTGTGCAGATTACTGTGCCGATTTTAGGTTTAAATGTCCTGTTTAGATCAACCAGAGGGGATGGTGCACCTGTGGGGCTTCAGAAAGCCACAAGCATGTGCCTGTGTCGTGTGAGGTTGTATGGGATGAGTTTGATGTTTGTTTGTTTTGCATTTTAAAACTAATGAATGAACTGTTTCCATTGTGGGTGGGGGTTAAATATGAATGTTCATCACATAAAGTGTAAATGAGCACAAACACGATAAAATAATCCCAGTGATCCCACTACCTGAAGATGATCACCATAAAAGTCTTCCAGGCATGTGTGTGTATATATGTACACATATGTATTTTACACAAATGTGAGCATGCTCATGATACTGTTTTGTTTTTTCACTTAAGATATTGCAAACATTTTTCCATATCATTAAATTGCAGTGCTGTTTTGCTCTCTCTGGTGACTTTTCCTTTAACAGATTAGAACTCATGTTTTTTTTTTTTTTTTTTTTTTTAAGATTTTATTTATTTTATTTTTTCCCCCCAAAGCCCCAGTTGATAGTTGTATGTCATAGCTGCACATCCTTCTAGTTGCTGTATGCGGGACTCGGCCTCAGGATGAACGGAGAAGTGGTGCCTCGATGCGCACCCGGGATCCGAACCCGGGCCACCAGCATCGCAGCGCGCGCACTTAACCACCAAGCCACAGGGCCGGCCCAAGAACTCATGTTAATCAAGTTGCCAGAGGCTGTACACTTTCACCAGCATTCACTCCTCAGGCCCCTGAGTAAGGTGCTATGTCCTAAAGCATTGCTTAAGATCAACAATTTTGCCCTTACCTGAGTAACCCTAAAAACTCATATAACCAGGACTCAAGTAGATTGATTAGAATCTGGTCTGGGGGCAGGGCCGGCCCCGTGGCCGAGCAGTTAAGTGCGCGTGCTCCACTTCGTGGACCCGGAGTTTGCAGGTTTGGATTCTGGGCGCGCATCGACGCACCGCTTATCAAGCCATGCTGTGGTGGCATCCCTTATAAAGTAGAGGAAGATGGGCACGAATGTTAGCCCAGGGCCAATCTTCCTCAGCAAAAAGAGGAGGATTGGCATTGGATGTTAGCTCAGGGTTAATCTTCCTCACAAAAAAAGAACTGGCCGACCAGTGGCGTAGTGGTTAAGTGCACGCACTCCGCTTCGGCGGCCTGGGGCTCGCAGGTTTGGATCCCAGGCACGGACCTATGCACTGCTCATCAAGCCATGCTGTGGTGGCATCCCATATACAAAATAGAGGAAGATGGGCACAGATGTTAGCTCAGGACTAATCTTCCTCAGCAAAAACAGGAGGATTGGCAATGGATGTTAGCTCAGGGCTAATCTTCCTCGCCAAAATAAATAAATAAATAAATAATAAAATTTTCAAAAAAAAAGAAGAGTCTGGTCTGGGGAAATGCGAATTGACACTAATTTCTGTTTGTGTTCCCTGTCCCCAGTGATTGGGCAGATGTGTGAGGCACCTGTGGTGACCCGAGAGTGGGTATTGGACAGCGTAGCCCTCTACCAGTGCCAGGAGCTGGACACCTACCTCATACCCCAGATCTCCTAGAGCTGCTGCTGATTCCAGTGAGCAATGTGTCTAGCGCCTGTCTCCTCAAGACCCCAAGAATGAGCTTAAGAAATGGCCTTTTTCTAGGCCCTGGGAGCTCCTCTTCAGTCCTTCCACAGTCCGGGTTACTAAATATTTTATGTGCATCAGCCTGAAAAGAACTTCTGGCTATGCAAGGGTCCTTTAAAGATTTTCTGCTTCAAGTCTCCCTTTGAAATCGGCCATGAGCACAAATTGTGGTAATTTTTCACCTGAAAAGAATTTAAAACCATTTAAACTCCACAAACTGAGCAAGACGCTGATTCATTATTTATCAGCCCTGTTCCTTGTACTGGGGCTATTGGCTTAGAGCTGGAAGCTCCAAGTGGCTGGTCTCAGGAGAATAGCTGGTTTCCCTAAGTTGGTTTCTCTAAAACCCTGTGTTCATAAAGAGTCAGTATTTGGGGATCTGTGACGTGGCTTAAAATCAAAACAGTCCTTGGGCGGTGCTCAAATGCTGGAGTGAAGCCTGGGGGAGGGAATTCAGAGGCAGATAATGGATATAATTATGAAACTTGAGGGTTCATTAGAGGATAGGGGAGTCATGCTGACTGACCCTGATCTCCAAAAGTCTGGGCTATAGTTGCTGGATTTCTAAAGAATTTTTTAGCACTAATGTGTTCTGAAACAGCAGAATCTTTTCAAGACCTGATGTCCAAAGAGAGTCTTCTAATTCCCCATTAGTGATAAATAAAATGTTTATTGTTGTAGCTCTAATATGCAACCCATTCCTCTTGAAATATAAGATCTCTGATATGAATATTGCATGTCTGCAAAATGACGGATCCCACCAGGAAAGGAGCTGTTGCTTTCCTTGAGGTAATTTTTTCCCCTTGCTCCCTATTGCTGAACTGTACAGTTTCATAAATAATTTTGTTTGCTGAAGGATGAGAAAGTGTTTTTTATAAACTTATTATCCAGGACTGTTTATAACTGTTGGAAGGACTAGGTCTTCCTTAGCCCCCCATGTGTGAGGGCAGTGCAGACATGATTGTACAAAATACATTTTGTAAATGTGATGTTCACCTGCAAATAAACTCGGTAGCAAACATTTCTGCCAAGTATGACTGTTCTTGAGGCTCAGACTTTCTCAGAGCCTTTCACTGTACTTCAGTCTCCTCATCTGTAAAATGGGGGTAATAACAGTACCTACCTCCTAGGGTTATTGAGGGGACTTTAGTACCTGTTGTATTCATTTTCTATTGCTGCCATAACAAACTGTCACAAATTTCATGGCTTAAGACAACACACATTTATCTCACAGTTCCGTAGGTCAGAAGTCCAAGTTGGCTCAACTGATTTCTTTGTTTCCGGTTTCACAACGCCAAAATCAAGGTGTCAGCAGGGCTGTGTTCCTTTCTAGAGGCTCTGGGGATGAATCCACTTCCAAGTTCATTTCACATTGTTGGCCAAATTGTTCTTTGGAGTTGTAGGACTAAGATCCCTATTTCCTTGCTGGCTATCAGCCAAGAGGTCATTCTTAGCTTCTAGAGGCCGCATACGTTCCTTGGCTCATGACCCCCTACCTCCTTCTTCAAAGCCAGGAAAGGCTGGTCAAATCTTTCTCACGTTTCAGGCCGGCCCTGTGGCGTAGCAGTTAAGTGCTTGCCCTCCACTGCGGTGGCCCAGGGTTGGGATCCTGGGCGCGCACCGACACACCACTTGTCAAGCCATGCTGTGGCGGCGTCCCATATAAAGTGGAGGAAGATGGGCACGGATGTTAGCCCAGGGCCAGTCTTCTTCAGCAAAAAGAGGAGGATTGGCGACAGATGTTAGCTCAGGGCTGATCTTCCTCACAAAAGAAAAAAAAGTCTTTCTCACATTTAGAATCTCTCTGACTTCCCCTTCTGCCTCATTTCTCTGACTGCTGCATCTGTCTAACTCCTGCCAGAGAAATTTCTGTTTTTAAGGGCTCAAGTTGGGGCCTGCCCCATGGCGGAGCAGTTAAGTGCGCGTGCTCTGCTGCTGGTGGCCCGGGTTCAGATCCTGGGCGCACACAGAGGCACTGCTTGTCAAGCCATGCTGTGGCGGCATCCCATATAAAGTAGAGGAAGATGGGCACGGATGTTAGCCCAGGGCCAGTCTTCCTCAGCAAAAAGAGGAGGATTGGCATGGATATTAGCTCAAGGCTGATCTTCCTCGCCAAAAAAAAAACGGGCTCAAGTGATGAGATGTGCTCACTAGATAATCCAGGGTAATCTCCCTATCCTAAGGTCCATAGCCTTAATTACCGCTGCAGAGTCCCTTCACAGCAGTACCTAGATTAGTGTTTAATTGAATAACCAGGGGACAGAAATCCAGGGAAGACATCTTTAGAATTCTGACAGCCACTCCTATTTAACATGCTTAATCCACAGATAATGGTCTGTATCATCATTTCTTGGTCTTCACACTGTTCAGAGATTAGAATCCTCTTTGAGGCAAAGAGAATGAAATCCTCACACAATTCAGTACTGCCATATTTGTAAGGAGGGTGGGTGGGTGAGGGAAGAGTAGAGAAAATGGAACTAATTGCCATTATTACATTTTTATCTTATTTAGTCTTCATCACAGCTGTATGAAGTGGCTATTTGTCACCTCATTTGAAGAATAGGAACTGAAAATAGAAGATTTTGCTCAGAGTTTGCACAGCTAGTAAATGACAACCCAGAAGTCTGAACCTTGCCCTTTCCATCCCATCATTCACCATGCACCTTTCCACCTGTATCAGTCACTGGCCCCAGGTCAGAAGGCACCAGTTCAAGCATCAAGGGAATTCAGGAGAGGAGTGGGTTGTGAGGGAAACTAGCACTCTCTATCTTCTTTTATGGGAAAGCAGCCCTAGGCCAAAGACTTACAGGATTAGATCATGGTACTCCTGTTTCCACTCCCATCCGGCCTCCCAGTTTATGATGGCTTATCTTTCAGTTGTCAGAGCCTTCCAGTTCAGCCTCTGCCTACAGCATGACCTCTCTAGGGTTCATGCCACTCCCTGTCTACCTGCCAGGGAGTCAGTGGGTTTCAGTGTGAGCAGTAAAGGCAGGCAGGAAGCAAGCAGAAGCACTACTAGCCCATTCTTGAGTCCCACAGTGTCTCATGTCCAGTGACAAGCTATGCCTTACTGGAACCTGGGGGTGAGCCAGGCCTCAGCCTGTTGCCCCATCACTGATGGGTTAATAGAAAAAGCAACATCCATCTAGTACAGCCTGCCTTCCCAGTAATCCTGGGTGAAAGCAGAGATGACTGAAACACATGACAAAGTTGTCTTTAATTGTCTTTCAAGTTCTCCCAACAAATGTCCACCCCATCTGTTTTTCAAGCTCTGCATAGCCTTTCCTGGAAGTCAATTTCTGGCCCTGGCCTCATGATCTTTGGCCGGGTTTAAGAGTCTTATCTGATGATGGAGTAAATCTACTTGTGCCTTTGACCTCTGTCTCTAAAATGTCCTCCCACTTTTACATCCCACAATCTTTAGCCCTCTCTGGGCACAGCAGCATTTTGGGAACTAGTTCCTGTACTGCCTTTATCTCATTTCACGAAGTGAACTTCTGCAAAGGAACTGGAAAGGAAGGAGAAGAGAAGGGATTATTATGCAGGCGCAGGGAGGGGGCCTAGAGAAGAACTCAGTAGAATATCTCCTTCCTAAAAAATGCAACCAGAATCATCAACAAAGTATCTGCTCAAAAACATGCAGGAGGAAAAGAAAGGAATCAGTGTTAGGGTGGTTGGAGCGGAAGGAGCCAAGCTGCCCAGAGTGTATCCTGTGAAGGCTGCGAGGAGCAGATAAGGGCAGCCCCAGAAGCAGGCAGCACCAAGAGAAGGGCAGGGGGAACTGCAGATCTACCCACAGAAACCCGAGAGAATGGGGCTTACTAGCAGGCATCGGGGGAGCTTGCTTATCAAAAACTGCAAAATGGCTGAGGCCCATTTACCGCACTTCAGTGATGCTTAGCTCTCTCAAACAGCCTGTAAATCTGCCTATAACAAGGAGAAAATTAAAGAAATGAATCTGGGCAAATAGAAAACTAAGGAGAACTGGAGATAGCCAGCTCCTATAGAGAGCAGGGATTGCGGAGGTGCAGAGGGAGCTGATCCTGAAGTGAGTCTGAGTGATCAGGAAAATCTAAGTAATGGTTTGAGGGGATGTAGAACTGGAGAGACGCTGCCCACATGGAGGCAGGGAAACAAGAACTTTGGAGACCTAGTGTCAGGGACCCGGAATGATGAGGCAGGTTAACATGCAGCTTAGTGCAGTGATTCCCAAACCATGGTCCCCTGATGGGGAATGGGGGGGAGGGGTGACAACACCATCTAGGAACTTGTTAGATATGCAGATTCTGGGGCCTCACACTAGACCTACTGAGTCAGAAACGGGGTGGGGTCCAGCAATCTGTAATTCTGAAGCAAGCTCAAGTTTGAGAACCACTGGCTTAGTGTAAGGGAACTGCTAATTTGTATAAAATGTTACCTATGGTCTATTCTTTTGTCTCCAGGAGAAGTGAATCTTGGGCCTGTTAAGGAAAACGAAGGTTTGTGGGCTGGTTAGTGATTCTTATCTATAAGGTTGCAGGAGCTGGCTTCAGTTGACTCCAAGATGGCTCTTTAAACAAATACAAAGCAAAGGACAAAGATTAAATTATATTAGCAGCCTAGGAGCAGAAGGGCCATACTGCTTAAAAAGACAGCTAGAGGTTAAGGAGGTTTTATTAATATTTAAATTGCAGTGAAGCCACAGCTGCAGCCTTTGACTCCAGCATAGAGATATGCAAATGTGGCTTTCTAAAGAAAGGCAATTCCAGCCAGCCCTCAAGGTAACAAGAACAAATAAAACAAATGATTTTGTAATTTATCTTTATTGACTGATGGAGAGCAAGGCAGACAACCTACCCAGTGTGAGTCTGCCACCAGCGGGCTCTCTGAGGGGAGGAGAGAAGGCTGGCCTAGAGGGAGAAAGGCAGGTAAACCCGTACACTGGTGACAGGAAAGGAGGACAAAAAAGGAGGCAGATGGGAGAAGATAACTAAATTAAAAAGGAAGGAAAATGGAAACCCAGCCTTGGGTTCCGAGGACCATCTGATCTTACCAGCTGTCAAGAGTAATGACAATAGGGCCGGCCCTGTGGCTTAGCGGTTAAGTGCGTGCGCTCCGCTGCTGGCGGCCGGGGTTCGGATCCCGGGCGCGCGCCAACGCACTGCTTCTCCCGCCATGCTGGGGCCGCGTCCCACATACAGCAACTAGAAGAATGTGCAACTATGACATACAACTATCTACTGGGGCTTTGGGGGAATAAATAAATAAAATTATAAAAAGAGTAATGACAATAATAATCATTAATGACTATCTTTGCCACACTCCTACTAAGTACTACGCACTATTCCCAACATACAAATGTGGAGGGGCCGGCCCCATGGCTTAGTGGTTAAGTGCGCGTGCTCCGCTACTGGCCACCCGGGTTCAGAACCCCGGGCGCGTCGACCGCTTGTCCGGCCATGCTGAGGCCACGTCCCACATACAGCAACTAGAAGGATGTGCAGCTATGACATACAACTATCTACTGGGGCTTTGGGGAAAAAAAAAAGGAGGAGGATTAGCAATAGATGTTAGCTCAGGGCCGGTCTTCCTCAGCAAAAAGAGGAGGATTAGCATGGATGTTAGCTCAGGGCTGATCTTCCTCACAAAAAAAAAAAAAAAAGGTTAAAAAAAAATGTGGAAAATGACGCTTTAAGGCTTTAAGAGGTCAAGCTACTTGCCCAAGGTCACACAACAAAAGGAGGTAGCAAAGCCTTGATTCAAAGACTTGTATGAGGCTAAATTGTGTTGGGAACCAGTCCTAGGAGGCTAAGGATTGAGGGGAGACTACGTACCCAGTTCTGTGGTAGTCTGTGTGTGTGCCCCAGAGTTGTGGAAGGGAGGGAGAAAAGATCCATTTCTGGCCTTCAAATTGCTAACTATTCAACGGGTGAGGCAAGAAAGCCACAGAAAATCCTTGCAGAATTGTGCCTTCTGGTTCAGAAGCCATTTGGGGGCTGTGTGGTACGGTCAGGCTCTGCCTGCTGTGGGGAGGACCTCTGGGTGAAGTATCTCAAGCTGGCCCTTGGAGCTTGGGTAGGATTTGACCTGGTGAAAAGGAAGCCAGGAGATTCCAGAAGGCCCAAGCGAGAACTCCCAGCTGCCAGAATTGGGGGAAGGAGCACCTGATCCAGAAAGAGGAGAAGAGATGGGAGAGTCTGCTAGGGCTACATTTCTCTGACCGACCCCCTACCGAGTCTCCCCAGACCTTCCATCCCAAGCCCAAACTCAACCTCTCCAATGCCTCATTTGCTGCTCCCTTTCAGGCACCCAGGCCACCAAAGTGGGGACCCACAGATTTTGCTCACACCATGTTGTACTGAGCAAGTCCTGCTCTGCCATCTCTGCAGGCCCAAATCCTGCGCACCCACCTCCTCCACAGAGCCTTCCTCAGGTCTTCCAGGCCAGAATCTCTCCCCACCAGAATTTTTGCTTTTTTTATGACACTTTCTTCCTTCAATAAGTTATTTGACTAGAAGGTCCTTATGGGCAGGATTAGTATCATTTTCTTATTGTTATAACCCAGCTGTGTGCCAGGCAGATACCTTGTCAAGGCACCCAATGAGTATTTTTTTTTTTTTATAATTTTATTTATTTTTTTTCCCCCCAAAGCCCCAGTAGATAGTTGTATGTCATAGCTGCACATCCCTCTAGTTGCTGTATGTGGGACGCGGCCCCAGCGTGGCCGGAGAAGCGGTGCGTCGGTGCACGCCCAGGATCCGAACCCGGGCTGCCAGCAGCGGAGCGCACGCACTTAACCGCTAAGCGCACGCACTTAACCGCTAAGCCACGGGGCTGGCCCACCCAATGAGTATTTGCTAAACGAATGAGTTAAGGGATGAATGAATGGACTCACTGAGTGAAGGGTGCATCCAACTGCTGGCCCCACCCTCAGGAACTTTGGTCCTTGGAAAACCAGTCACAATCTGCCACTGGGAGCTAATTCCCTTCAGTCCCATTCATTTTTCTAGGACCCTGACTTACTCCAAAAACAATGTAAGAGATATAAATGTCCAAGAATCACTTCCTTTTCTAAGCCCACACCTATAGATTCCCTCCTCAATCCTCTTTTGCCTATCGTGAAGCCTACCCCTTTGTGATTAATCAGACCTACACCCACCCAGACAGAGAACATCAGTTTTCTCTATCCATTTGTCCTCCAGCAAGGCCTCCTCCAGGCTGGATACTCAAGACAGATAACCTGCTGCCGCCATCACTGGAGAAATAATTATGATGTTTATGATCATCTCTTTGCAAGTTCAAAGCACTGGCACAACCATCTCTTCTCGCCCCTCACTTGTTCCCTGGGGGATAGCTGGGGTAAAGATTGTTATCCCCACTTGATAGGTGATACAACTGAGGTCCAGGACCTTGTCAAAGGTCACCCAGTGAATTGGTGGCAGACCTGGACCTCACTAGCCCAGGAGTCCCTTTTCATTAGGCCACAGATGGAAATGCCCTCATTACATCGTCTGGGCTGTGTTTTGTCTGCGAGAGAGGGAGTGTAGACTCCAGCTGAGTGGGAGTAGGGACCAGGGGAAATAAAAGAAAGTTTGTGACCCTGTAAAGTTTTTCTCTGCAGTGCTGCAGCAGTTGGCACTAGTTCATTCCAGAAGAGTTTTTTTTAAAGCATTACCACATGTCCTAGATTACGGAAGGGAAAAAAAGGTGAATCTAAAGGTAACAGAGACACACAGGTACACAGATGTTTGCCATCTTCTCTTAAAAATGACATAAAACCAAATGGTAGTGTATATTAGCAAGAGAAACGCAAATTACAACTTATGTGGGTCTTCCCAGCTGTTAGGCTATAAGACTCCGCAATAAACTAGTGCCGAGTCAGTAGAAAATCTTCCCTTGGTGAAGCCTGTCCCTGGGGCCTGGTGAGGGGAGGTCTCTCCTGGAGGCAAAGAGCTATATCAGGGCCCTCCACAGCTGCCAAGGTAAGAAGCCTCCTGGTGGGATCGTCCCCAAGCCCACAGAAGCTCTGAAAGCCTTGGAAACCAAGGTCTTTCCTGGAGCCACCTCTGGTTTCTAACCAAATGCCAAAGAAATTAAGGGAAAAAAAATCTCCTCAGAAATTCAAGAGGCCATTTCCTAAAGATATATGGCCCCAGGGCTGTGCTATGGAAGGCAGTGACGATCTCTCCCTTCCCACCAAAGCCCAGACCTTCCCCCTGGCTCCCTCCTTCACCCCAAGCCAGCTCTGGGCATTTCTCAGCCTTTAGCCCAACACCGGCCTCCATTATTCCTCAACTCGGCAGAGGCCTCAGCAGCTTTCCTGTGCCACTGGAGGCTGTGGGTGTGGAGATGGGCAGAGGGGCATAACACCTGAGCCCACAGAGATGGCGATTGCTATATGAATTTCATCTCAATTAAAAACAAAAATTGAGCTGCCCTGGGAGCTCTTTGGGCTGAGGAGAGAAGCTGGGCCTCTCAAGGTTGTGAGGGTTGAGGCTCCTTGCAGGGAGTGGCAATGAACGACAATGAGAAGGCCAGTCTGGGCCTCCCCCCTCCTCCTCCAGGACCAGATGGGAACTGGGGCTAGGGAGAAAGGCCCAACTGGGGCAGCGCCGGGGTCTTGGCAAAAGAGAGGCGCTCAGTGAAAGCGAGGAGGCTGCAGCCGCCACTCATTTGCATCATAAGTGATTGGTTTTCCCTGCTCGTCCCTCATTAGGACACAATGGACAGTTGTTTGCTGGTGCAGCAGATCCCTTTACCAAGGGAGAGAGGAGACAGAGTAAGAGTGACTGATGGGCCGCAGTGTGTGTGGGGGGAGGGGGAAAGCCTTGCTAGCTCAGGCCACTGGGACTCCTCACACAATGAGAAGGGACCTTAGAGAGCAAACCAATCCCCTCATTTCACAGATGAGGAGACTGAGATGCTAAGAGGGGATACTTGCTAAGGTCAAACAGTGAGTTCATGGCAGAACTGGGGCTTCTAGAACCTACAGTCTAGATTCTAGACTCATGCCAGGTCTCACTCCTCCTGCCTGTAATACCGCCTCCATTCCTGGCTTGTGGTTCTAGATCTCTATGGTCTCTTTCCTCCTACTCCAGGCCTTGGTTTCCACCAGTTCTCTCTCCTGTTTCTATCTAATCTCCTCTCTGTTCCTGCCCCTCGCTGTATCTTCTCCTCCCAGTTTACAGGCAGCTCGGATAATTACTAAACTTCTAATTAGCCACTGCCCTAACAAGGGTGAGTCTGGCAGGAGAGGCAGCAATTTTGAAACTGTCTTGGTGTGTTTTGGGGATAGGTGGGGAGAGAACAAATATGTGTTGTGGCCTATTATAAACCAGGCACTAAGACAGACACATGACACACTTTATCTCATTTCATCCTTTCAATTTTGCAAGGTAGGTGTACTTAGAGACAAGGAGAGTGAGAGGCTCAGAGAGGTTGGGTAACTTTTGTGTGTGTGTGTGTGAGGAAGATCAGCCCTGAGCTAACATCCGTGCTAATCCTCCTCTTTTTGTTGAGGAAGACCGGCTCTGAGCTAACATCTATTGCCAATCCTCCTCCTTTTTTTTCCCCCAAAGCCCCAGTAGATAGTTGTGTGTCATAGTTGCATATCCTTCTAGTTGCTGTATGTGGGACGTGGCCTCAGCATAGCTGGAGAAGCGGTGCGTTGGTGCGTGCCCGGGATCCGAACCCGGGCCGCCAGTAGCGGAGCGCGCGCTCTTAACCGCTAAGCCACGGGGCCGGCCCGAGGTTGGGTAACTTGCACAAGAGCACGCAGCAGGCATATGGTAGCTGTCTGACTCCAAAATCTCAGTTTTTCCACCTCACATCCTGGCACAGGGGCTAAAGCAGGGTAAGGGGCCTGCTGATTCCAGGCTCATGGGAGGCACAACTTCACTGAAGGAAGCCACTGCTTTGTTGCTCCCCTCTAGGCAGGGCCTGCTTCCCGCCACAAGCCTCTCTACCCTTTGGCTCCCATCTTCCTCTGGGCCCCTACTGCATAGTGGTGAAATCTCACAAATGCAAGATTTGCCCCTAGGGGGCTGGGGAAACTGATGAAGACAGAGAAACCTGACAAACCCAGACTCAGACTGTGGAGGTCTCCCTCCTGCTGACACCTCCTCCCAGTTCCCTTTCTGCCCTCCCCTTTGTGGATCAAGCTTGCCAGCATCTGCGTCTGTCTCATTGTGCTCTGGAGGAAGGGGAGAGTCGGGGGTGGGTGGGTGTCTGTGTGCATGAACATAAGGCCTCCGGGTTAATTTTGACACTGAATGAAAAACTCACCAATTATTTGTCCAATCTCATTAATATGCAGACAGACATCTGTTATTTAGGAGTCAACAGCAGAGGCATTTTCTTGGGGGGGAGGGGCACTTATGTATGTGTCTCTCTTGTCTCTCTGGCTGTGGGAGGGTAGCTGCTTGGGAATCACCCCACCAGCCTGGACCTGGAGTCTCCCCTCTCTCTGACCCTCACCCCCAGCCTTAAGGAGAGGGAGTAGGGGATTGACTAGAGGTGGAGAGAGACCTGGGAAGCCAGCTGGAAGTAGGAAGGCAGGAGAAGGGCTGCACGGTGTAGAAGAAACTCCTTTGTCGGCAGAGAGGGAAGGAGGGATACTCAGAAGAGCTGAACCCCTTTCCTGGGGAAGAGAGAGGAGTGTAGGGGGAGAGAGCTGTACCAGGATTGCCTGCCAGGGATCTGGTATCCACCGGGAACCTCGGGGATGTGACCCCTTCCCCCCACTTTCCTCAGCCTGCAGGACCCGTCTGAGTATATCTGGGGTGGGCTCACTACTGCAACATGGGGTCCTCACCCAGAGACTTAAGAAAAGGTAATGGGGGGAGTTCAGAAAAATGGGGACCAAAGGACCTCAGCCTTTGGAGGAGTCACTAAAGCTCTCTCTCTAGCCCGCAGGATAGGTGTGGGAATGAGACACAGCGACCTCCCCCTTGTCTTTTGGCCTTCCTCCAGCCTTTGAATCCCCAGCACAAGAAGCCCCCTCCAAGAAGCCTTTCCTGATTCCCTCAGGCCCAGCTCAGAAGCACTCAAGCCCAGATGTCTATGTTGTACATCAGCTCAGGCCCCTTTAAAGGGTCAAACAGCTTTTCTACATCCTTTCCCCTCTCTGGATCTTGTTCAACAACACAAGGTAGATGTGATAAGCTCCCTTTTCCAAAATGAGGTTCAGAGGGGCGCAGGGCCTCGCCAAAGGCTCCCCAGGGGGGAAACAGCAGAGCTAGGACCCAGGCCCTCGGACCTCTGCCTCCAAATCTCAAGCTCTTTTTATGACTCTCTCCTGGGAAGGCTGGAGTCACAGGGGATGACCCTCTGTCAGCAGAAGCATTTCAGAGATTAGACCAAGTCCCTGCCCCATCCCTTCCCTCTCCCTCTTCCCTCCTGGGCGGGCTGATTGCAGAGGTTAAGAAACACTGGCAGCATCGCAGCATGATTAGTTGTTTATTTCATTAAATGATTAACGAGGCTACATTGTTTCCCAAACGGGTGTCTAATTTGTGGGGGAAACAGCTGCAGAAGAGGAAGCTGTGTCTGACTCCTGCATCTGTGTTGGCGGTGGGGGTAAGGTTCCCTCCCTCCAGCCCACAGGGGCTTTTCAGGATCTAGGAATATCCCCATTCTCTCCTCCCACTTACTGGGCTCCTCAGCCCAGGGGCACAGCCCTCTCCCAGAAAATAAAATGTCTGGCAACACAGACCTGCAGAGGCGACCAAAATCTGTTCCCAGTGGTACTGGAAATAGATTAAACTTTGGGGGTTCCTCCAGCTGATTTATCTTCCTAATTATGTTTGCTTTAGGCAGATATTGAAATGCTTTTGCATTCCCTGAGCACAGCAAGAGAGGGAGGTTTGGAGAAGAGAGGGGGCACAAACACTGCACTTTGGCAGCTACAGGCTTGAGCCTGCTTTCTACCAAAGTCCAAAGCGGAGAAAAGAAGCCACAGGACCAAAAATCCCAAATCAATGGTATGGCAGGTCCCTGTGGGGGAAGGGTCAGTCCTCTGGGACCAGACAGAGCCACCTAGCTGGGCCCCAGCCTTCTCTAGTACCCTCAATCTAGGACTCAGTGTCCTTGAGGAGGGTCTCAGAGGCCCCTAACCAGGTCTCGGTTTGAGAGGGTGGGGTGCCCAGTGCTCTTGAAGCTGTCCCAGAATCCTTGAGGAGACTGGCTGAGATGGACCAGGAGAGGGTCCTGCAGGAGTGAGAGGGAAAGGGGTGTCTGATGAGCCAGCAGTGTGTGGGATTTCCTTTTCTCTCAAGACTGGGCCCTGGCATAGGGAAAGGAGAGGCTATTTTAAATGACACATCTCAGAGCTGAATCCCTCAACCCCCATCACTTCATGCAGATAACCGTCTATCTGAAAACCAAATCTGGTCACTTCATTCTCTGCTTGAAATCCCTGGTGCCTCCTTACATCCTTAAAATGAAGTCCTGGTTCCTTTGTGGGCCCTGCAGTGGCCCTGATGTACCTTCCCAGCCTTCTCTTCTGCCCTCCCCTCCATGGCAGCCCCAACCCAACTGTGCCATACGCTTTCTCATCTCCACTTGTTTCCACATGCTGCACCCTCTACCCAGGGTGCCTTTCCTACCCCTTCCCTGCCTGGCAAATTCCTCTTCAACCCTCAGGACCTAGCTGAGATGACTGGCTCCCATAGCCAAGGCATGGCCACACCTGGGGTACCTCTCTTCCCCACTGGGCTAGCCTCCAGAGCATGGAGACTGGTCCTTTCAGAATCCCAAGCCAGTGTCTGGCACACAGTTGGTGCTCAGTACATATTTGCTGAATGAATGAGGGAGGGACAGGCTGTGAATTAGGGGGATCCCAGCAGATGGGAGGGTAATAAGGTCTGTGTTCTCTCCCAGAGTGTGTCTGGAAGAACTGGCTGGGGCTGGGGGAGGGGAGGGCCAGGGATAGTTCCTGGGGGAGAATGTCACCGAAAAGAGGCCAGTGGGACCAGAGCCAGGGAGGGAATACAGGACAATGTGAAACGAGACTCTGGAGAAAACAGACCAGCACTGTCTTTCCTGACAACAAGGGCTCCAGCCGGTCCCTCCATCGGCTTCCCTTCTCCAGGGAGTTGGGTGTCGGGGTGTGACCCTAAACTCACTGCTGACGCTCCCTCCAAAATCATCAAGGAGCTCAGGATGGAAAGAGGGTAAGAGCCCCTGCCCCCACCTCTGAGGAGACCCCAGAATCAAACTACTGTCCTGCTGGGAAACTTCACCCTGCACATGGTTTACTTCTGTGATGTGGAGGCTTCTGATGCCCTTTCTAGCCCCACAATTCCCAAGGCACCATCAGATTCCAAGCTAGGGGTGGAGATGGTGAGCAAGGGGCCTGGACCACTTCAGCAGGACCCCTCCCACACTAGCAGGGGGCCCCAGCTGGGCTGAGTAATGAATTGCACATCAGTCCACTTTAAAACCCCCTAATGGCCTTAGGATTGTCTCATTAACGGAGATGAATATTCCCAAGCTATCTCACTCCCCCACCTTGGCTCCTAAAAGGACACTGCTGCTCCAGCCCACAGCTTTTTCCTCTGCTCCATCTGTAGGCATAGACAGGAAAGTCCTTCCTGAAGTCTAACTTTCCTTCTGCTGCTAGAAATTGGTAGACTGGTTTTTTAGAAAGCAATAAAACTAAAGCCACAGTCATTTTCCATGGACACGGGCTTTATTTGGGGACTGTTGGGGGACGGGAGGGAGGGAGCTAGGACCGGTGGGTAGATGGGGGCAGGGGCTTCTGAAGTTGCTTTTTAATTTAGTGCATGTTGCCTGGAGGTTAGAATGAGTGAGAACAGCTGTAGAAGTGAAAGGAGAGGAAAAGGGAAGGTCATAGAATGGATACTTTCCTTAGGGAAGGAAGCCAGGAGCAGGATATGGGGACTGGGGGTGGGGAGGGAAGGCACCATTCATATACCGAACCAAGGTCACTGCTTGATGCCAGCTTCCCCAACCCTCCTGCCCCATCCCAGCTCCAGACACCCACATGCCTGCCATGCCTGCCCACATGCCTGCCATGCCTGCCGTGCTAGCTCCCTCAACTTCCTGTGGAGGGGAGGGTGACAAGGATGTGAGGAATGGTGGCACCCTTCTGCCTCCAGCTCCCCTGCCCAAAAGAATTGCTCACTCGGCGTGCCCTGAAGTCCCAGCCAGAGTCAGGAGGTCAGGAAGCCCGGGCGCAGGCAGGGGACAGTTGTGCCCTTCACCACCCCTCCTCACTCACATTCTGCCCCATCCCGGCCCCTCACATGAGGTTGCAGCTCTTGGCTCGATCCTTGTGTATCTCGCCCTCGGTCCCGGTCCCATTCCCGTTCCCCTGGTCCGGCCGTCCCGCCAGCTGCGTGGATCGCTGCAGTCCCCGGCGTGAGTCAGTACGGCGCAGCTGCCTATGGCCACGGCCAAGGGAGGCCACTGTGGCCACATGGAAGACATCCCTGACGCTGCGCTCAGAGGACCGGGAGGAGCACTCCACGTAGGACACAGCCCCCACCTGCTTGGCCAGCACAGTGCCCTGGAAGGATGGAGTGCATGGAGGAAGTTGTGGGGCTTAGCCTCCGGCTCAGCAAGAAGTAGGGAGGCTGAGGGTTGGGAGGTGTCAAGGGATCAGGTCAGAGGTCACAAGCCAGGGCAAGGGATGTGCCAAGTAGAGTGTTTCCAAATCAGAGATCCGGAGGGGCAGAGGTAAGAGGTCTAGGCTGGGACTAGGTCAAAGGTCAAGGGGCCCACCTGCTCATGTGTAACAGGGATAAGTCTCTGCTTGGACAGCTCCCTCAGTGTGGCCAGGTCAGTCCGCATGTCCAGTTTACAGCCAACCAGCACAACCTTGGCATTGGGGCAAAACTCCTGAGTCTCCCCTTGCCACTATTTGGGGAAAGAAAATAGAGTTATGGTGGGGTAGAAAGAGGCACAGGGTGAACTCTTGCTCCACATCAGGAGGACACCCTTCCTCACAGCATGCAGAACCATGCCCCCCTCTGGACTCTCCCATGTGAGCAAGGGGATGGGGATGGCGGGCTTGAGCTAAAAGCAGGATGGGGTGTGGGAGAAGGGGAGGGAGGAGAGGGCTGGGTTGGGGCTATAGGGTCGGGAGCCTTGCTTCTACCTCAGGGGCCATGAAGGGTCTGCCAGCCTGGAAATCTTCCCATTCCCACCTTCCTTCCCAAATTTGTTCCTGGGAACAGATCAATCCCCCCCTCCCCTCCTGCGCCTGGGAACCCTGGGAACCGGGGGCTGCCTTAGCTGACTTGTGTCCATTCACCATGGCTTTTCTCATGGAAATAGGGGCCTTGAGAGGAGACCAAAGGGCTTTCCAGAGCTCCAGGGACAGCATTCCCATCCCCTCCAACTGGGGCTCCCACACCCAAGGAGATGGGGAAAGTGGATTAAGGAATCCCTTGAACACTTCTCCCTGCTCTCTTCCATCTCCCTCAGATGCAGTATCCAGCTCTGAGGACTGATTTCCAGGAAGTGGGGGTAGGGGGGAAGAATGAGAGCTTCACACACTCTCCAGCTGATGGTCATGCCCCAGTTGTCACTACCCTCTCCTGGCCCACACTGTGCCAAGACCATGGTTTCTGGTCCCCCTCAGTCTAGC
This sequence comes from Ceratotherium simum simum, assembly GCF_057802395.1. Lineage (NCBI taxonomy): Eukaryota > Metazoa > Chordata > Mammalia > Perissodactyla > Rhinocerotidae > Ceratotherium > Ceratotherium simum. The sequence continues at coordinate 42,121,199 of NC_141915.1, read as the reverse complement.
TGTCCTGCTTCCCCAGGCTCCCACCTTCTTGAGGACACTGTCCAGCGTTTCGGGTCGGCTAATGTCGAAGCAGATGAGCACAGCATCTGAATCAGGATAGGCCAGAGGCCGGACGTTATCATAGTAAGAGGAACCTAAGAGAAAACAGGGAGGGAGGGGACAGACGAGGGTCCTGAGTGGGTGGGAGGCCTGGAAGGGAATGGGAGACCTTAGCAATCCTGGTCAAGGGACGCTAGGAGCAGAGAATGGAAAAGAGCAGTTATTAATTCTCATCAAGGAGTCTGTGTTTCTCCAAGGAGGAGAGCAGCCAAAGGGGAGGTTAAACAGCAGAAAACAGCTCTCCACTTCCCTAGAGGTTTCTCTAAAAGTAATCAATCTTTTTGAGTCTTTGAGAAGCTCATGAAATCTTGACATTCCCACAAAATTTTGCATGTGCTCTCAGGGCTTTGACAGACATCTAAAGCCCTCCAGGGGAGCCAGTAAAAATAAAAACCCTCCTCCTTTTTTGGAGGAGGGGGAGGAGCAGGGGCAGACCGCTCTCAACTTCTTGGGACTTGATCTCAGATTTCTATAGTTCAGTCTAGAGAAGTAGTTGCCTGAGCCTCAAAGAAATTTCTAAATGTCTTTCCTAAATCCAGTCCTAGCTCCTAAGAAACATGTTCCAAAATAAAAGCCATTCCTTCCCAACTTTCCTAGGTAGGTAGAATCCAGCTGAGAGGATGGGATACTGGGCTTTCTCCTTCAGGACACCGTTTCTATGTGGCTCACAAGCTCTACCTCAGTTTCCCTGGCTTTAAGCAGAAAATTGATTTTCCTTCCTCCTAGAATTGGATGGATGGGCTGAGCTGACCTGGAGCCTAAGAGTCTAGCCAAGGGAGGGGTTAGGGTGGAGGCCTTGGAAGTCAGGGTGACCCCGAGGGACTTGGCTACCTGAAGTGTCCCACATGTTGAGCTCAATGCGGCGCTTGTCGATCTCAAAGCTCGCGGTGTAGTTCTCAAACACGGTGGGGACATAACTCTGCAGACACGGATGGGTCAAGATGAGAGCCTCCAGTCTTCACCCCAGACAGATGCCCTCCTCATTCCCACGCCCCGTCCAACCCAGCCCCTGGACACAAGTTGGTCCGGTGTTGGGCAAAGGAGAGATACTGGGAGCGGCTGCCTTAGCGGAATCTCTGCTAGGCTCCCAGACCCGCTCCCGGTCCCTTCAGCCCCTAGTTCTTCCCCTCTCTGATGCCCTGGACCCCCGACATTCCCCTAGCGTCCCCTCCGGGACGATTTGGTTCCCCCAAACCCCATTCATCTCACCTGCTCCCCAACTCCTCCCACCCCAATCCTCTGCAGTCCCTCCAGAGACCCCAACGCCTCCCCCGGCCCTCCGAGACCCTCTCTCTCGTCTCTGGTTACCCTAGCACCCATTTCCGTCCGCCCCCGGGCCCCAGTCAGCCACCTCCGCGGCCTCAGCGCCCCCCTCCCAAGACGCGGGTCCCTCACCCCGGGGTAGGCGTCCTTGGCGAACACCTGCAGCAGCGCCGTCTTGCCGCACTCCGCGTCCCCCACCACCACGATCTTACAGCGGCCGCTCTGCCCCTCCATAGTCCCGGCTACGCGCCGGCCCCCTGCGCAGCCCCCCTCTGGGGCCCCGCTGCCGCCACCCCCGCCGCTGCAGCTGCAGCTGCAGCCGCTCGGGCCACGGACACCGGCATCTCGCGGGCCCGCGCCAAGCCCCTGCCGGGGACCCGCGGCCCCCTCCTGCGCCCCGCCCTCAGCCTGGCGGCCGCGCCCCCGGCCCCGCCTCCTGCCCGCGCAGCCGGGGGGCGGGGCCCAGAAGAGCTGGGCGGGGCCCGGGGAAACCGAGGCCCAGGAGCAGGCCTTTAGCACGCCGGTGAGATCCTGCTGGTTTGAGGCTGGCCGAGCCGGGCTGATTTGACTGATTTGACTTCCTTGGGGATGGGGGCGGAGCGCAGTTCGGGTGAAGTTCTGAAGGGTAGGGTGGGAGCCGTACACGCGCGAGGCTCGGCCGTCTGCGTGCCCACGCGTGCACGCCGGTCTGCTAGTGCGGACACGCGCGTGGGCAGCCATCCACTTCCTGAACAGGAGGGGGCGCGAGATGGTGGGGAAAGGAGGGAGACTTTTTGGTTTGGTCTCCCTCCTCCACTCTCATGTCCGGGCAGGGAGTCTTGGGGATATGAGGGTATGGACTCCAACACACCCACCCGGACAATGGTGACATCATGGCTTTCCGTCCCCATGGCAACGGATGGCCTAGTCTGGGGCTGTGGTGACTTAACGGCGAGCCTGCACTAGCAGGAAAGTGTGGACTGAGTTTCTCCAGCCAAGCTCAGGGTCGAAAGTTTTGGAGGAGCTGCGTCCTCTGGTGGATTCTTCGGAGAGACAGAGACCGGGAGGAAGTAGAGGAAGATAGAACTGCCCAGAGTGACAGCCTTGCTGGAGCCAGAGACAAGCTCTAAAGTCATTTCAGGCTTGATCTGGAGTCTAACAATAATCGAACCACTGTTTTGCATTTGCATGGCATCTTTTACCTTTTTTTCCTGGCATCTTTTACCTTTTAAAAACGCTTCTTTAAATCGAGGACACTCGACTTAATTTTATGTTTACCCTGTAAAGATAACGAGAGCAAGCAACATTATCACCATTTTACAGAAGGGAAAATTGAGGCACAGAGCCTTAACAAAGTCAGATGGAAAGTTTTAAAGACTTGATATCCCTGCTCCAAGTTTGCCACTACAAGACCACACGAAATGGGTCACATATGGGTAGAGTCAGAGCCTGAGAAACAACTTGATAGGGTTTCGGCCCACAGGTGGCTGGCTCCCCAAATCTGATGTAAGCTCAGGTTTGGGGATCGTCCTTCAGACTGTCCCTTAACATATTTTTTAACTTGCATAAGGTTTATTATGAACAAATAAATAAATAAAATCGCAATCTGCATGAGCCCAAGAATGCCCTCGCGCGGGTCTGTCCCCAGACGTTCCTTGTCTCCTTTTCGCGCTCCCGTGGCACCCGCACGGTGGCCCTGGCCCTTTAAGTCCGCGCGTGAGGCCCCGCCTCCGGCCCGGCGCCCCGCCCCGCCCGCTAGGAGTCAGCAGCCGCCGCAAGGCCTGACGCGCGCCCCGCCCTCCCCAGCTGTGCACCCTCGGTCCAGCTGTGCGCGCACGTCGGGAGTCCCAGCCATGTCCGCCGAGAGAGAGGTAGCCGAGGCGGCCACTGTGGTGGCAGCGGCCGAGGCAGGGGCCAGAGAAGACGCCTCTTCGCAGCCCTCGAATGCCGAGGCAGCCAGCGACGCCCAGCCGCCCGCGGCCTCCGAGGGGGTCGCCGCCGCGTCTCCGCCGCCGTCGCCGCCGCTGCGCTGCCTGGTGCTCACTGGCTTCGGCGGCTACGACAAGGTGAAGCTGCAGAGCCGAGCGGCCGCGCCCCCGGCCCCCGGGCCCGGCCAGCTGACGCTGCGCGTCCGGGCCTGCGGGCTCAACTTCGCCGACCTGATGGCTCGGCAGGGGCTGTATGACCGGCTGCCGCCGCCGCCCGTCACTCCGGGCTTGGAGGGCGCGGGCGTCGTGATCGCCGTGGGCGAGGGAGTCACCGACCGCAAGGTGAGTGAGCGGGCCAGCGCAGGGCAGGACGGGGAAAGGCTGCGCAGGCCGCGGGGCAGCGGGGCAGCGGGGCACGAGTGGGCGGGCGCCGGGGGGTGTGGCAGAGCGGGGGAAATTGGCACGAACCCGGGTAGACCAGCATGGAAGGAAAAGAGCCTGTGTTCTGAGGCTCCTGGAGAATTGGATTTATATTTAGAGGTGGGGGGTGGAGATGGAGTTATCGCCCCCTCCCCAACCATTTTTAATTGTGGCCGCCGACCAGAAGCGGCGATGGTGGCAGTAGTGGGGGGAAACAATAAGGCGCCCACGCGCATGCGCACAATGACCTCCCCGCCCCCCCCCCCCCCCCGCCCCGTAAAACCACACCTGTACCCCTGTCCACCAAATACTCCCCGGGTAATTATGGTCTGTGACCCTGAGTGACAGTTAGTGCCTCTTTCCCCGAGGGAGCTTGAGCTGTATAGTCGGGGTTGGGCGGGGGCGCATGGCCGAGCCAGAGCCCTAGTCACATGCAGCCCCGTGGTCTGTGGGGGTGTGAGGCGCCGCTCCCAGAGCAGGGCCAAAGAGAAGAGGCACGCCCATCATGGAGGAGTGGGAGCCTGCCACCTCGCCACCAACACGACCACCACCGGCCGTACACTGCCAGTCTGATCTTGCGGTGGAAGGGGGCGAGACCGGGTCTCTGAATCTTTGTCTTGGACTCTCTGTCTCCCGTGACTGCAGTATCTCCTCCTCCAATGACTCAGCCATGGGGCCACGACCCCGGGCTGCCCTTGGGAACCTTGGGAACGTTTAAGCAGAACCCGCCTCTGCCTTCCTTGCCGAAGACCCTCAGAAATCCTGGCGGTGTCCATTTGGACTAGGGTAGGGGGTGTGGCAGCGGGAGCAGGTTAGCCCATCTCTGCCGGTCTCTTTCTCCTTTTCGTTTATCGTTCATCTTGGCCACAACCCCGGACACCAGCGAGTTCCAAATGACCAACTTTTTGGGCGACCTGGGGTGAGGCCTTTGCACGTCGTTTGTTTAGGCGTTTCTTTTCAAATCAGGCCCCCTTAGATGCAGCCTTCGTCTTTCGAGTCCTGCCAGTCTCACATCCCAGAGCGGGAATTCTTGGATTTATTGTACAAGAAAACATCTCCTCCTTAAAGGGCTTCTCCCTGGATCCAGCTCTGGCCCCACCCTTTCCGCTTCTAAATAATGCCACTCTTGAGAAGGTGCTAAGAGGATTTTTTTTTTTGGTAGGGGGAGTTGTAGTTCATGTTACTGCTGAAGGCCACCCACCTTACCTCCCCTCCCCACACTTTCCGCTTGGTAAATACAGGATATCCTGTCCAGAGCAAGAATCTGATGTAAGAGCTGGATTCCGTGGGGAGAGCCCTCCCTCCCTCCTGATATCTGGGCTGGGGAGGGATCATGGCCATGCCCTTTGATGGGCTGAGGGGTGAGCAATGGGCCAGACCTGGAACGGGCCACGACCTGGACTGACCATTGTACTTTTCCAAGCTCTCCTGGGTTATTTCCGAGTCGGCTAGTCCTGAGTCCTGGGGTGAAATGCTCCATTCTCCAGACCTGATCTCAGGCCAGTGCTTGCAGAGAGAGATCCCAACCTGCCCTCAGTCCTCCTCATCACTGGCGTGCGGGGGCTTGAGGACATGAAAAAGGGAGTGTGTGGGAGTCCCATCCCCCTTCCCCATGGACTCCCAAGTCTTGTTAATATACAGAATTCCCAACATTCCTGGCAGGGTCCAAGACAGACCGGGATTGTCCTGGAACAGCACCCACACCTCCCTCTCCACTCTCTTCAGAGAGCAAGGAGAGGCCTTCCTTTCTCCTGAGACTGGCCCCCTTTCTCCTGTCCTCCCCTTGACCCCAGTTGCTAAGCTGGAGGGAAAGGTTCCATTTTCTTTGCCCACTTTCCCTCCTGCAAGGAGGCTCTTATGCAGGTGGCTGAGAGGAGGGGAAAAAATGCCTTTTCCTGGTGGGTGGATTGTGTGGCTCTCCTTGTCCATCACCCCTCCCCCCATCTCTGGGTGAAGGTGTTTTCTGGGCCCCCAGTGCTGGCTCAAGCACTTCTCCTGAGGTGACGGCACCCAGCCCTAACTGCTCAGAGACCTTTCTTTTCATTTTGATATGGCCCTTACGACACCCTGCCTTCTTCCTTCAGTTGTTGGATTGGTGACCTCCCCTCCTTGCTGTTGGTGTTATCATTATTGTGATTATTATTAGCTAACACTGCTAAGTGCTTACTATGTGCCAGACATTGGGCTAAAAATCACTGAGTGATTTTTTTTTGCCACTTAATCCTCATAACTGCCCTATTTTACATAGGAAAACGGGGGCTCAAAAAGGTTAAATAATTTTTATTTGCCCAAGGTCACACTGTCAGTAAACAGTGGAGCCCATTTTTTTAATAATTTTATTTATTTATTTATTTTTTCCCCCAAAGCCCCAGTAGATAGTTGTATGTCGTAGCTGCACATCCCTCTAGTTGCTGCATGTGGGACGCGGCCTCAGCATGGCCAGAGAAGCAGTGCGTTGGTGCGCGCCCGGGATCGGAACCCGGACCGCCAGCAGCTGGAGCTCATTTTTTTAACCAAAGCAGTTTGATCTCTTCAGCAGCACTTCGTGCCGCCCTAACTGTAAGCTTCTTGCATTCAGGGATCTTACACAACAGTGAAGTGTAAGATCTGTAGAATGGAGATAAGGATAGTATCTACCTCAAAGAGCTGATGTAAGGATTAATTGAACGTTTTATATAAAGCACTTACAATAGGCCCTGGCCCTCGGTAAGCACTCAATAAAGGTAAGTTGTTATTGTTTTTGTTGATATTATTATTATTATTATTACAACAACTACTGCTGCTGCTTCTACTGCGACTTCATTGCCAGAAAGAGGGCCTTGTACATAGTGGAAGGTTATAAATTGCCAGTGGGTGAATGAATGAATGACTGAATGATGCTCTTCTTCCATTCTTCAAGGTAGGGGACCGGGTGATGGTGTTGATCCGGTCGGGCATGTGGCAGGAGGAGGTGACTGTGTCCTCGGCCCAGACCTTCCTGATACCTGAGGCCATGACCTTTGAGGAAGCCGCTGCTTTACTGGTCAATTACATCACCGCCTACATGGTCCTCTTTGACTTTGGCAACCTACGGCCTGGCCACAGCGTCTTGGTACACATGGCTGCAGGTGACAAGCCTTCTCCCTTTATCCCCCCTACTTATCCCACCCAGATTTCCTTCCAGGCCCCTTCCCTGCAGCCTGTCTGGACTGTTGTCATGGCAACACCAGGCTGCCTGGGCTTATGGTGCGCAGAGGCCTCTGCAGTATTGTTGCTGTGGCAACATTCAGGGACCAGGTCCAGCCTGGTGTGCTATCCATAGCAATGTGCCCTCGCCCAGCACCCGCTCCTTGCTAGCCACCCTCCCTCCAATTCTTAATCATGGATTTTGGACATGGGATGAGGGGAGAAAGCCTCAAAGTGAGCCCAGGCAAAAGGAAGGTGATGGTCTGGGTCCTCGAGAGGCAAGAATGGAGAGTGGTGGCGGGGTGACTCCATATCCCCTCCCTGTGAAAATGTCTTACTGCAGGGGGTGTGGGTATGGCTGCCGTGCAGCTGTGCCGCACAGTGGAGAATGTGACAGTGTTCGGAACAGCCTCGGCCAGCAAGCACGAGGTGCTGAAGGAGAACGGGGTCACACACCCCATCGACTACCACACGACTGACTACGTGGATGAGATCAAGAAGATCTCCCCCAAAGGTGGGGTCAGAGTATGGGAAGGGGTAGGATGGCACGGGACAGGGAGGGGATCTCCAGATCTGTGGATTCTAATGCCGTTTCTGGGTCCCCTGCTCTGTGACAGGAGTGGATATCGTCATGGATCCTCTGGGTGGGTCAGATACTGCCAAGGGCTACAACCTCCTCAAACCCATGGGCAAAGTGGTCACGTATGGTGAGTCAGTGGGCTGAGGATGGAGAGGGGCCATGAGGGGAAGCAGGATGGACTGAGGGATGGCCCAGGGCTTTGAATGAAGAAGGAGCAGGGACTCAGGTGCTCTGGAGAGAGCAGCAGGGTTAGGATGGTCCTGGCTGTTGCACTCAGATGGCTGCCTCCTGGGTGCAGCTACTGTCATTCTCTCACAGCTTTTCATACAAGTCACAGTAAATTCTGTGCTCTTTCTACGCTTCTGTTTGGGGATTATTCCTGATGCAAAATCAACCAGTCTGCCTTCCTCTGTCCTACCCTCCTGGGCTTCTTGGGCAAGCTGCATTTTCATTGAAAAAACTATTTCACTCAAAAAATAAACAAACAAATAAATATTAGAGCAATTTCTGAGTCAGCTGGAGTCCATTAGGGCCCGGTGGCCAGCAGGGGGGTATTATCCTGTCACTCCCTGGCGCTGGTGTGGATAATGGTAAGGGGCCCGCAAGGAGCAGACAAAGCACAGATCCAGACACACAGGGATGTGCCTGGCACCTGGATTCACAGGCTGTGTCTCCTCGTCCCTCAGGAATGGCCAACTTGCTGACGGGCCCCAAGCGGAACCTGATGGCCCTGGCACGCACGTGGTGGAATCAGTTCAGCGTGACAGCTCTACAGCTGCTGCCGGCCAACCGAGCTGTGTGCGGCTTCCACCTGGGCTACCTGGAGGGCGAGGTGGAGCTGGTCAGTGGGGTGGTGGCCCGCCTCCTGGCTCTGTACAACCAGGGCCACATCAAACCCCACATTGACTCGGTGTGGCCCTTCGAGAAGGTGAGTGTGATGGCTCTACAGGGAGGGCCTGGGTAGAACCCGTGAAGGCTGGGGTCCCAGGGGTAGGATTCCTGGGAAGAGGAGGGCTGACTCCTTTAGGCTGGCTCTCTGGAGGGGCTGGATGGCATTGGGAGCAGTCTTGTCTTCCTCTACCAGGTGGCGGATGCCATGAGGCAGATGCAGGAGAAGAAGAATGTGGGCAAAGTCATCCTGGTGCCTGGACCAGAGAAGGAGAACTAGTGTGGGGGCTGGGAGACCCTCAGACCCGGGAAGAGAGACGCTGGGAAGCCAAGTTTTGTTGGCCCTCAGACTCTCGCAGCATTTCATCCTCTATCGTAATGCTCTGCCCTCCCTCCCCTGAAGGTCTTCGTGGTGATGACCTCTCCCTTGCCCTGTTCTTTCTCTTTAGTCAGGGCTGCCCCCTCCCTGCTACCTGCCCTCTGAAGAGGTTGGGAAGTGACCACTTGGATGTCTGGGCCCTGCCAAGGGGACAGGGAGGGTCAGAGGGAGGCTGGCTGCTTCCTGCCCCCACCCTCCCCCGGGCCTGCTGTGCTGCTTTTGTGCCAAGGTCAGCCAGTCCCTTCCGTCCTGTTCTGTGTGCTTCCGCCTCCGCCTCACCTCCCCTCCTGCCCCTGCCCCACCACCTCCCCAAAGAATTGAAATGTCAGCTCAGGATGTGGGGCCGATCTCTGTGAGTCCAGCATGTCCCTGTCTCGCTCTAGTGTCCCTTCAACCTGGGCCGACAGCGCCCACCTCTGAACTCTGTTGCCTCGTTGCATGGCCTCGTCCTCCGTCCCCAAGTTCTTAAGCACAACTGGGCTTCTTCCACCTCCAGGTTTTCTGCCACTCCTAACCAAGGTTGCCTCTTACAAGGGAGGGAATCAGGCCTGCTCCCCTAGGCCACGACTCTGCTGGAGGGACACAGAGCCCCCCACCCTTCACTGAGTTCTCTGGATTTGTTCTCAGTGCCTTAGCAACAGAAAACCTGTGCTTGTGTATGTGTGGGGGGGTCCCTGTCTCACACCTCCTTCTCCACCCCTGTTCTCCCCAGTGCCTTCTTTGTTCTGGTGGAGCTGGGGTTTTGCTCCCCCCCAGTCCCACAACACTGCCAAAAATCTGTGTGTGCCAGTGGGTGGGGGGCCAGCCCCTAGCCTCCCAGGGTCTGTGCTATGTCCTGTCCCTGGGGCTGTCATTTCTCTGTGGTGGTTGAGGAGAAAGAGGCTGGGAAGCTTTCTCAGCCTTGCAGATAGGTGTGGCATTTACTAGCCAGAGCTCTGAGAGGCAGTGCTGTCTGTGTCTTGTTCTGGGACCAAAGTAAAACTCAAAGCACATGCCCATGTCGTCAGGGGAGGCCCACTGCCTTCTCAGAGCAGAGAGGCAGCTTTTCAAACTCGGCCCCCAAACTTTGTTTATATGGGTGGGGAGATGGTGCAGGGGAGTCAATGGAGTGGTTTAGGACCTGGGCCATTGGAACCAAAGTGGGGACTTCCTGGGGTAGAGGTGTAACTCCCTCTGCTCTCTGAGTTAGAATTAGGGAGGGTTATTGCCCCAGCCGTTGCCATTGGGAGGTGGGGGAGGGGCTCATCCTCTTCATGAGGCCTAATGGGGGGAAGTGCGATTTCTGCTTTTGTGAACCCCACCCCATTACCGAAGCTGCCTTTGTGTTTGTGTCAATAAAAAGCCAAACCCTGGGTCCTGGATGTTGCCTCTGAGAGTGGAGGGGAAGGTGAGCTCTTGGAAGGCCAGTGCTGATAGTGGAAGGGTAGGGTTTCTTCCCTCCCCCACAGCCTTCCATGCCCAAATCAAGTTTCCTTTCATGAACTGAAATGAGGAAGAAGATCACACTATGCAGGCACTTTTACTGTTCCCGGGCAACGTTTCACAACTCATAATCCCTGCCCGCTGTTGACCAGCATAAGCTCTCTCATACACGTGCACCCAACCCCAGCCTGGTTTGAGAACCTTGGCAGATGAGAAGGGCAGGCTCCTAGCCCGACTGGGCGGTGAAGACCGCCAGGCCCCTCTGTCCCTGGGGTACGACTGTCAGGGCCTCCACCTCTCCACCCCCACGGGTGGGCTTCTGGAAGTGAATCTCCAGGATATCATGCAGCTCCGGGGGGTCCAGGACGTTAGGAATGTTGAGCACCAGCACTGACTGGATCACTGGCCGGTACGTGATCTGGAAAAGGAGCCGGGAGAGGGGCAAAGGCTTATAAGAATCAGGGGCCAGGGGCAGAGGTTGGGGCAGCCAGTGCCCACGGGAGCAAGGCAGGAGGCCTAGAGAGGCTGGCAGCAGGTAGGTCAGTGGGGTTTGGGGGCTCCGATCCTTCCTTGGGCAGGTTTCTGGCAGGCAGACAGGTTAGCTGGCCCAGCCTCCATTCTCCATCTTCCCACTTACCTCGGCCTTCTGGATCTCCCCGCTCATGTAGGGAGAGACTCTCAGAGGGCACTGCTGCCGACCCAGTGGCACTGTGAACTTGCCAATCTGGCACAGGCGCTGGGCCACTGCAGGGACAGGGAGGGGCACCCCTTTAGCATCAAGGGCTCTCCTCTCCCATAGCCTGATGGATCTGCTCTAATCTCCCCGGCAAGGCCCTTACCTCCATCCCTGGCAAAGCCCAGCATGACACCCCCTTGCAGCAGTTCCCGAGTCTCCACATCACCACCCCCATTCCTGGTCTTGCCAAAGAAGATCTCCAGCTTGTCTAGCAGCTCCTCCTCACTCAGCCTGAGACTGGCAGGAAACCCGCTGACCAGTACTTTCCGGTCACTCATCTGGCTGGACACCTAGGAGGAGACAGGAAGGAGTGGTCCCAGGCACAGCCCCACTCCCCTACACCCAGGTGCATGGTGCCCCCTGCATGTCCTGGGACCCTGCAGTTCTCGCACCTGGATGGTGGTCACCATGGGCAGCTCCAAGGGCTGGACCTGCACCGGCAGCCAGCACTCTTCCATGAGGATCTTATGCTCCTTTTGTTGTAGCAACTGCTGGGCCACTGGGTAGGGGGAGCAGGGTCAGTACTGGGAAGCCGCCCAGCCTCCCTCCCAAGGCTTCCCCCAGAGCTCACCCTTGGGGTCATCAAAGGTGACCAGAGCAGAGCCTCCAGGCAGAGGGTAGTGGATCCGTAGGTTGGAAACCAAGGACTTGGGCACTTCCCTGCCCTGCTGAGTGTGTCCGCGGAACACCAGGGGGACCTCAGGCATTGGGAATGGGACCTAGAGGTGGGGGAGGGGAGGCTGATGCAGCCTTCAAGGGTGGGAGAGTCCCCCACTCCCTCCCAGGCGGAAAGTGTCTCTAGTTCCATGTGACTGATGCTGAGTGCCAGGGATGAATACATTTATTGACGGAAGAACTGGATAAATGAGTGGATGAACTTTACATAAAAGATCTTAGTTTGTCCTCACATGAGCCTTCGAGGTAGGTAGCTCCACTTTACAGACAAGAAAACAGGTTCAGAGAGTTCAAATAACATACTCAAAGTCACACAACAAGGAAGTGGCAGAGACAGGGGGGAAACTAAGAATTCTCAAGTTCTTTCTACCAGGCCACACTCCCTCTCCCAGCTTACCTTGTCTTGGGGGGAGTCCCTTAGCTCCTGTTTGAGCTGCTTCAGCTCCTGCAGCCTCATCTTTAGTCTGACCTGTTCCTCCTGAAGGGCACGGAGGGCCTGTTAAAGCAGAGGCAAACAACTAGATATCTACCTGCCTTTCCAGAGAATGAACGAGCCCAGGGGAAGGGGGTCTCTATTCTGGACTCTCCAGGAACAGAGTTGATGTTCAGCCCAAGAACAACCCAATCCCTTTCCCCTGCCCTGGACTGGTCCTGGCCCACTCTACTCAGGGCGTGGCTGCCCTCATCTCAGCTGCTCTTGAAAGGGCGGGAGCCTTTGCAGCAGCCATGGCTGGTTCATTACTGGAGACCTGGAGTTGAACAAACACTGATTGAGCTCCTGCTACGAGGTACCAGGCACTGATACAGTGGCAGACAAGGATCCAGTCCTCAGGCCTGTACAAAACAGTGCCCAAGACAGAGCACAACTCACACGACTGATTGTGAAGGACAGCAGAGTTTGGAGGAGGGACAGTCCCACAGGAGTTAAAATAACCAGGGAGGCCTCCAGGAGGAGTGGGGGCTTAGAGTTACCAAATGTCATCATTACTATTAGCTAACATTTAGTAAGCACTTACTATATGTCAGGCACTGTGCTAAGCCCTTTATATGACTTATGTCACTCAATTCTTGCAACAACCCTAGGAGATAAATACCCTCTTTTTTTTTTTAGGAAGATTGGCTCTGAGCTAACATCTGTTGCCAATCTTCCTCTTTTTTTTTTTACTCCCCAAAGCCCATAGTTGTATATCCTAGTTGTAGGTCCTTCTAGTTCCTCTATGTGGGACGCCGTCTCAGCATGGCTTGATGAACGGTGAGTAAGTAGGTCCGCGCCCAGCATCTGAACCGCGAACCCTGGGCCACCTAAGAGGAATGCACGAACTTAACCGCCACACTACCGGAGGTCCTAAATACCCTCTTATCCTTATTTTACCTATGAGGAAGCTCAGAGAGGTTAAGTGACTTGCCCGAAGTCATTCAGCCCTAGACAGTCTGACTCCAGACTGGTAATCTGTGCTTATAGTGAAGAAATCAAACCCAGGGTAGGGGAGTAATTTACCCCACATCTACCAGCTTGTCCCGTGTCTGCCACCTTTTCCACTGCACCAAGCAGCCTTTCAGGCTGGGTGTGATTTGGAGCAGCTCCAGAGAGAGCGAGCTGACAACAGGGGCAGGGAATGACACCAGGGATACGAATAAATGCACCTTTGTTTGTGGGATGGAGCAGACATTAGCTGGCAGAGTTCACCCCGTGGCTGGGAAGCCTGATAAATAAGGTCAGCTCAGAGAAATGTGACTCGCTTGGGAAAACGAGACTCTGTCCTCGTCAGCTCTGCAGCCCCAGGGTTCAGCAGAGTCCCTGGCACAACACAGGCATTCAGTAAATGTGTGTTGAATGAATGAATGAAGTGAACAAATGGCAGAATGGGAGCATATTACAGAGGGCATTGAAGAAATTCAGTGTGAATTTGCTCTATTTTAAGCAGAGGAAAACCAGGGCTTGACCAAATAATGCTGGTTTATGAGTAATGAGAGAGGTACCTAGTTCTTTATATTCTGTAAATAAGGGGTTGCAAACTCAGTGCCTTTAAGGGCCTGTTAGATGACATCAGTGCGTCCAGGGAGCCAGTGTGGTATGATAGGGAGTGGTGGGGACTCTGACAAACTGGCGAGCGCGTGGCCCCGCTAAAGTGGCAACCTCTTCTCAGCTCTAACCAAGTTTTTTCACATGAGAATGTGGTTCCAGTATCCTATATCTTCCCATTTTTAAGGTAAATCAGAAATCTGGATTTTTAGGGCCGGCCCCGTGGCTTAGCGGTTAAGTGCGCGCGCTCTGCTGTTGGCAGCCTGGGGTCGGATCCCAGGCATGCACGGACGCCGCCCGGCTTCTCCGGCCATGCTGAGGCTGCATCCCACATACAGCAACTAGAAGGATGTGCAGCTATGACACACAACTATCTACTGGGGCTTTGGGGGGAAAATAAATAAATAAATAAAATTATAGAAATCTGGATTTTTATTTGAAAAAGATAGCTCAATTTAAAAAATATATGAAACATGAAATATATTATTGGGCTGGATTTCGTCCTGTCCATCCTCTTTTTACTTCTGCTTTAAGTCTTGATCTAATTATATATAATTGTTTGAAAATCTAGTCATTGACAATGCTATGTAATAAAGAGCTTAATAAAAATAAATAAACAATAGCTTCATAAAAAGAGTTTTTAAAGAACCATTTGAGCAGAGGAGTTTAGATTTGGCATCAGTAGGAAATGGGGAACTAGTGAAGATTTCTGAAAGGGGGAGTGAAGTCATGGACATGGATGTGGGTTTTTGTGTGTGTGTGTGAGGAAGACCAGCCCTGAGCTAACATCCATGCCAATCCTCCTCTTTTTGCTGAGGAAGACTGGCCCTGGCCTAACATCCGTGCCCATCTTCCTCCACTTTATATGGGACGCCGCCACAGCACGGCCTGACAAGCGGTGCGTCGGTGCGCACCCAGGATCCGAACCCATGCTGCCAGCAGCGGAGCGGGTGCACTTAACCGCTACGCCACGGGGCCGGCCCCATATTTTCTATTTTAATAACTCCTATTTTATAGATGAGGAACCCAAGGTTTGTCAAGGTTAACTACTGGGCCAGAGTAAGTGAAACCCAAGGCCGCCGAAGAGACATAGGATCAGGGACAGGAGGTAGTGGGTAGGACTCTGAGTGAGAGCAGCATGTGGTCATAGTGAAGCCAAGAGGATGGAAGAGCTCTTTGAGGCACAGAGCTTTAAACATGTAATCTTTGAGGATACCTAGTCAGCGGTCAGGAGAGATAAAGGAATGCAGAAAAGCAAAGGGAGGCATGGTCAGAGGTAAGCAGGGCCAGGGCTAGGACTGGGTCGTGTCAGAGACACAGAGGAGGAGGAGGGATGAAATGGAGCTGCAAGAAACGGAGGGCTACAGGAAATCCACTTGCTCACTGCTCACTCATTCACTCATTCAACAATCAGCTACTGAGCATCTGTCATGTGCCAGACTCTGGGGACACAGTGGTGAACACACCAGACAAAATTCCGTTGTGGAGTTTACATTCTAGGGGGTGAGCCAGGCAATAAACAGAATAAGTAAAATCTATAATATGTTAGTGATAAGTGTTATAGACAAAAATAAAGCAGGGAAGGGAGGACAGAGAATGTTGGAATACAGTTTTAAATGGGGTGATCAGGGGCTGGCCCGGTGGCGTAGCGGTTAAGTGCATGCGCTCCGCTTTAGTGGCCCGGGGGTCGCAGGCCTGGATCTAGGACTCGCACCAATGCACTGCTTGTCAAGCCATGCTGTGGTGGCATCCCATATAAAGTAGAGAAATATCGGCACAGATGTTAGCCCACGGCCAATCTTCCTCGGCAAAAAGAGGAGGATTGGCATTGGATGTTAACTCCAGGCCGATCATCCTCACAAAAAAAAAAAAAAAAATGGGGTGATCAGAGTGGGTCTTGCTGAGATATTTGATCATATACTCGAAGGAGATGAAGGAGCAAGCCATGTGTACATGCAGGGGAAAGTTCTATGCAGAGGGAACGGCAAGTGCAAAGGCCCTGTGGTGGGAGTTTGTCAGGTGTATTTGAGAAAAAGCAAAGAGGCCAATGTGGCTGGAGCAGAGGGAGTGAGGGAAGAGTGGCTGGAGATGAAGTCACAGAGGAAACTGGGTCGGATCACACAGGGCCTTTTACAGCACATGAGGTGGAAAGCCATAGGCAGGCTTAAATGTCAACAGGATTATTTGGCTGTTGTGTGAATAGACTGATGTGGGGAAAGGGCACAAGCAGGGAGACCACTGAGGAGGCCATGACAGCATCCAGGTGAGCGATGTCTCACTTGGTGGGTAGTGTCTCACCTTGGTGGCTTGGACTAGGTGCTAGCAGTGGAGGTGGTGAGGAGCAGTGAAGTCTAGATTGACTGAAGTTGCCGATGGATTGGAAATAGGATGTGGAAGACAGAGAGGAGTCTGAGATGACTCTAAGCTTTTTGGCCTGAGTATATAGAGGGGATAAGAGCCATCTGCTGAGATGGGGAAGACTGTGCGTGGAAGAGATTTGGGGCAGAAAATTAGGGGTTTATTTTGAACATGTTAGGTATGAAGTGCCTTTTTTTTTTTTTTTTTTTGCTGAGGAAGATTCACCCTGAGCTAACATCTGTTGCCAATCTTCCTCTTTTTTTGCTTGAGGAAGATTGTCCTTGAGCTAACATCTGTGCCCATCTTCCTCTATTTTGTATGTGGGTCGTGGTCACAGTATGGCTGACAAGTGGTGTAGGTCTGTGCTCGGGATCCCAACCTGTGAACCTGGGCCACTGACGTGGAGTGTGCTGAACTTAACCACTATGCTTCGGGGCCGGCCCTGAAGTGTCTATCTGACATCCCAGTAGATTCATAGAGTGGCAGTTGCCTCTACCGATGTAGCATTCAGGGATGAGGACCAGGCCTGGAATATAAATTTGAGAATTATCCACGCAGAGGAGATAAAAGTCACAAAACTAAATGAAAGAACAAAAAGTCACAAAATTAAATGAAATCAACAATGGGGTGGGTATATATAGAGAGAGGTCCAAGGGCTGATCTCCAAGGGCTGGCATCCAATACTAAGAAGTCAGGGAACAAAGAAGCACCAGCCAAGGAGAATGCAAGAGTGGCTAGTGAACCCAGAGGAGGAGCAAGTCTGTGAAGAACGCATTTCAAGGAGGGGTACTGGGCAGCTGTGGCAAATGCTGCTAACAGGCCCACTAAGATGAAGAAGGAGAATGACCACTGCGATTAAGCAACAAAAGAACAGTCCTACTTATCATAAGGAAATGGTCAGAAGTTCATGTACAAAGATTATTATTGTAGGAGCTGGCCCTGTGGCATAGTGGTTAAGTTTGTGTGCTCTGTTTTGGCGGCCAGGGGTTTGCAGGTTTGGATCCCAGGTGTGGACCTACACATCGCTCATCAAGCCATGCTGTGGTGGCGTCCCACATACAAAATAGAGGAAGATTGGCACAGATGTTAGCTCAGGGACAATCTTACTCACCACCAACAAAAAAGATTATTATGGTAGTTTTGTTTACAAGAGAAAAAAAGAAATCCACATGTCTAACAATAGAGGAATAGCTAAATAAATATAAAATATTAGGTAGCAATTAAAAGACATTATTGAAGAACATTTAACAACATGGAAAAATGCTCACAATAAGCCACAAAGGCAATATATAAAACTGTATGTAAAGTATGATCCCTATGCTGTTAATTTAAAAAGTTTCAATTCCTAAGGATATTTATTAATGCATATAAAACTCTGGCCAGATGGACACCAAAATTTTATTTATAATTTTTTTTGTGTGTGTGAGGAGATCAGCCCTGTGCTAACATCTGCCAATCCTCTTTTTTTTTTTTGGCTGAGGAAGACTGGCCCTGGGCTAACATCCGTGCCCATCTTCCTCCACTTTATATGGGACGCCGCCACAGCATGGCTTGCCAAGCAGTGCGTCAGTGCGCGCCCGGGATCCGAACTGGCGAACCCCGGGCTGCCACACTTAATCTTAAGAGCGTGCTGGCCGGCCCCGTGGCTTGGTGGTTAAGTGCGCGCGCTCTGATGCTGGTGGCCCGGGTTCGGATCCCGGGCGCGCACCGAGGCACCACTTCTCCGTCCATCCTGAGGCCGAGTCCCACATACAGCAACTAGAAGGATGTGCAGCTATGACATACAACTATCTACTGGGGCTTTGGGGGGAAAAAATAAATAAATAAAATCTTTAAAAAAAAAAAGAGCGTGCGCACTTAATCCCTTGCGCCACCGGGCCGGCCCCCAAAATTTTATTTATAGAGGTTGTCTCTCAATAATGAACTTAGCGTGGTTTGAAAAAATAGTTTCCTGAACCCACCTTCCTTCTTTCTTTTCTAATATGTAAAGGCCCTTTAGGGGAGAAGTTTCAGAAGAAAGGTAGGAGTGGGGTAGGGGGCAAGTCAAGATAATCCTGGGGAACTGGGGTTCTGAAAGGTTGACAATATTAACAACAAACACGTATTGTGTACTTAGTATGTGCCAAGCAGTGTGCTAAGTTTTTACTGTATTAACTTATGGATTAT
Organism: Ceratotherium simum simum; assembly: GCF_057802395.1. NCBI lineage: Eukaryota > Metazoa > Chordata > Mammalia > Perissodactyla > Rhinocerotidae > Ceratotherium > Ceratotherium simum. Next base: position 42,103,118 of record NC_141915.1, on the reverse strand, counting down.
CTAGTTTAATTCTTATAGGCAGGTATCCTTGTGAGGAAGTGTTATTATCATGCCCACCTTATAGATAGGGAAATGGAGCTCAGACTGTAAACCTTAGAGAGGCTAATAATCTGCCCAGGGCCACACAACTGGAGGAACCAGGATTTGGAACCAGGCAGGTTGGCTCTAGAGCCTGAGGTCTTTCTTATTACATTTGAGGGGCAAATGAAATATTTCCAAGTGAGAGATCTGTGTATTTGTTTTGTTTTGTTTTTTGGTGAGGAAGATTGGCCCTGAGCTAACATCTGTTGCCAATCTTCCTCTTTTTGCTTGAGGAAGATTGTCACTGAGCTAACACCTATGCCCATCTTCCTCTATTTTGTATGTGGGATGCCTCCACAGCATGGCTTTACGAGTAGTGTGTAGGTCCCCGCCCAGGATGCAAACCTGCAAACCCCAGGTTGCTGAAGTGAAGTGTGTGAACTTAACCACTACACCACTGGGCTGGCCCCAGATCTGTGCATTTGTAACAGATGGAGTAGTATCAGGGAGGGCAAGACTGAAGAAACCGGAGAGGGGATGAGATTCATTCATTCTACAGCTGTTTATTGAGTGCCTACTGCACACCAGGCACAGTTCAAGGCAGTGGGGCTCAATGATGAACAGGCAGGGGACAGTCCTCCCCATGCTTGGGGAGTAGGGGTGTTCACGCATCAGAAAGGGAGAACCACAGCAGACAGGGGGAAGGTTACCTCTCAGAGGAGGAACACTTCCTCTGACCCTGAAGAGGGCAAGGTTCAGTTGAGATGGAAATATAAGGAGGAGGAGAATTTGTTCCGGAAGATCTCAGGAGATAAAAGTGTGAGCAATTCTTAAACTTTTTGGGTCACAGAACTCTTTGAGTATCTAATGAAAACCATGGGTTCTATCTCCAGAAAAATGCACATTCACACAAGCAATTCATGAGCTCCTGAGGTGCAGGTTATAGGAGAATTGTTTTTGAGGCAATAGGTTAGTGGACCAACTCCACAGGGGAGAGGTAATCCCAGCCGTTTCTCCCCAGATCTTCAGCAGATCTGAGATGGGCAGGAAGAGGCCTGGCCACCAGGCCCTGAGACACCTGTAGATTCCCAGGCAAGAGGAGTGCTCCTTTGCTTCTCCCCACCCCCCAAGTCTCTTCCTCACTTACCATGGGTCTGGGGTCTCGTTGGCAAGAGCTGAGGCTTCAGATCTGGGCAAAAGTGGCAGAGTCTATGGCGATTAAACTCTTTCTTTTGACTTCTGAGGGGCTTTGGTCCCTGCTAGCCTAGCGGGGCCTGAAATACATTTGTTTGCATGCAGGCTCTTTGCTTCCACTTTCGCTTCAGGGAAATCGCTGTCCTTCCGTGCTCACACGCCTCCAGACGGTTTCTCCACCCCTGGGAGGAGTCTTCCTGGTCTTTGAAGTTCCCTGACTACACCTGGCTGTCTAAGGCCTCAGGGGCAGCTACCCCACAAGCAACTGCAAACTCAACTCTGGCTCCAATCGACCATTCATTCCCAGCCTATCAATCCCAGCACAAGCCCATTGGTAGATTTGTCTGCTTTGTTAATGAGCATTTTCCCTAGAGCCTAGAATGACGCTGGGCACATGAGAACTTTAATAATTGAATGAGAAATGCAACCAGGACAGATAAAGCCCCTTCAAGTTCACAAAGGTGTAGTAAATAGCCAGAATTTGTTGAGAGCTACGCTATGTGCCCAACATGGGTTCTGCTTTACATGAATTTACTCAAGACAACCCCACGAAGCTGTTTCTATCTCCATTTTACAGATGAGCTTCTAAACTTCGGAGACACATAAGTACAGGAACTTGTCCAAGATCACACTGCTGGGAAGTGAAGTGTTTATCAAAACCGGGTTGGAACAGTATTTGAACTTGGACCTTGAGGCAGAGTGGAAGGAACCTGCTGAATCTTTAGCCAGAGGAAGGTTTAAGTTCAGTTCCATTTGTGACTGTTGAGTAGGCAAGCTCTAACAGGAGTCCACTGCAGTAGAGATGCCCAATACTTAATGGTGAGAGTCAAATGCAACTGTGTAAAAAACTGCATATTTTTCTATTATTTTCACTTAGTCCAGGGTTTTTCCACTACGAGGAACTTACCGAACCCCTTTCTCAACAAGCCCCCATCCCAGGTGCAAGTGTGCCAAGTGCAAGGCTTAATAAATAGGCCTGTTTGAATCCTGGGTCCATCTAGTGACTTAGAACCAGCTCAGCTGGAGCACCTATCTCATCAGTACAACAGGGTCACAGTTAAGCATCTAAAGGTAAAATCCCAGATAGAAAGGCCAAACGCCTTTGCTGCAACACAGTGGTTACAAACCCAGTGCCCAAGCCCCCTGAATCACACTTTCTTGCCAACCTTTGCTAGCCAGGCCATTTGGGGACTTCTCCCTGGCTGCTCTGGGGCTCAGGCTTTTGTCATTGGCACCCATCCCTATTATCTAGAGCAGTTCTCTAGTGTGGTCATGAGCAGCCTCGTATCACCTGACAAATTGCTAGAAATTCTGACCCGCTAAATCTAAGTCACAGGGTGGGATGCTGGCACTCTGTGGTTCAATAAACAGCTTCAGGTTAGTGGTTCTCAATCCAAAGCAACTGATGCCTACTCAGAGGGGCCTTTGGTTTTCACAATGGGGGTGGGGTGGGGGGAGAGTTCTCTTGGTATGTAATGGGTCGAAGCCAGGGATGCTAAACAATCCTGCACCTAAAGATGTCAAGAGCAGCCCTTCTGGGAAAACAGTTATCACACTTTACCTATCAAGGGGCAGCCTATGGGGCTGAGGACAGAAGTAGCCCAAGTCTCACAAAGGCAGATCAAGCCTTTATATTTCCCCACAGCCCCTCATCCTCTACCCAGTGTCTCATCATATGAATGCTCTGTCTCAGTCAATAATACACGCAGCAGGCAGACAGGGATTTTTTGTATTTTTAATGACTGAAACAAAACAGATCTAGAAGCGCAGCTTCTGGAAGAACCATTTGTTCTTGCCGGTCTTGTATCTAGAGGGGGGAAAAAAAGACATCAATGAGGAGAGGAACAAGACAAAATTCACTTCAGAGAGAACAGTGAAACCATACCCCAGCATGCACTACCAAAGCCTACTTACCTCTCCTCGAACTTGACCTTGGCCTCTCGTCGGGCCTTGCGTTTAAGAGCAGGGTCTCTGAAGACATCCTTGTTGACGACAGTTTTGTCCAAGGGAATATCCACAGAGTACCTGGGGACAACAGTGGGGAGGTGGGAGCAGCCCACACGCTGGCAGGGCCTTCACCCCCTCCCCACCAAGTACTCCTGTGACATTGGGGTAAGAGGATCTGACCCCATAGAAGCAACCATCAAAAGCTGTGCCCAAGTCCTGATGATACTCTTTGAAAATCTCCAATTTTAAGCGACTCATTTACATAGTTTCAAACCACTGAAAAACTTCACATTTCATTCTCAATTTTCCATTAACTACTCTATTTTTCTATCTAAGAACCATCACTTTATTTGATCTTCTTGACTATGATCACGGCTGCTGGCTAGCTTTCCGTTTTATTTAGGGTTGTTCAAGTTCTGCCTATGCCTACGCCTACGTCATTATGACAACGCAAAAGCTGACTGGCTAGCTGCCTCAGCCTCACCGCTTTCCAGCAGCTGAGAAACAGCAAATTAAGGTCAACATGCACCCTGAGAGCAAACTTTCAAAGTGCGTGCTGCTGCGTTTTGGCAATTATTGTCCAGGAGTCTCTCTAATCTTGTATTTCCTTAAAACTCTTGTACCAAGATAGTGCATATGCTACACACTACTGTGGAAGGCCAGGAACTAAAGGGCCCAGTAGTTGACTGGAATTAATTGTCGGAAACTTGCTTTCATTTATTTACCACATTTTAAAAAGCCTATAACAACTATCCTTGAGAGTGGAACAGTGGACGATGGCAAGCCAGATCCTATGCCTATGTTTACTGTGGATGGAAACAAATGAAACAATTTTTAATCAACACTTAGAGAATTTTCAGATGAGGAGAGAGACAGATCAAGAACAAGCTTGGAAGAGATTTTTCAATCCTGCTTGGCCAAGTCAGGGAAGTCACTACAGAAAACGACAGGAACAGTTCCAAGATGGATTAAAGAGGCAACACTGAAAACCACAAACACTTTATAAGTGACCAATGGAAAATGATGTCTCTTTCCCACATTGGAGTGGCTACAAGGTTGTCTCCTTATTCAGTAGGGCAGAGAGGGGGGAAAAGAAATCAAGTCACTTGCATTACCATGCTTGAAAGGCTCACCTTGTGGGCATGAGGTGATTGTAGTTATAAACTTTCACAAAAGACTTGATCTTTGACCTCTTGGCAATTTTCTTCTTGCCCATGGCAGCTGTCACTTTGCGGGGATAGCGGTCAATCCCAGCCACCAGGGCATGGCTGTAGGGGCGGTCTGAGGTGCCATCATCAATGTTCTGAATGACCAAGAATGACATTAGTTATTAACCGAATGACTATTTAAACTGTGCTAGATGTAGGGCATGTATAGAAATAGGCCACCCCCAGGTCTCTGAGACCCACTGTTACAAAAACCACACAAAGCAGACATTCTAAGTGCTATGCTAAATGCCCAAAGAGTAGCAGGGGTAGGAGTGGTATTCATTCTCACCAGAAGACTCTGGAAAGGCTCTTGGGAGATAAGAGATTTAAAAGAAACAACAGGGCCTGCCCCGGGGTTTAGCGGTTAAGTGCCTGCGCTCCGCTGCTGGCGGCCCGGGTTCGGATCCCGGGCGTGCACTGACGCACCGCTTCTCCGGCCATGCTGAGGCCTCGTCCCACATACAGCAACTAGGAGGATGTGCAGCTATGACATACAACTATCTACTGGGGCTTTGGGGGGGAAAAAAAAAATAAATAAAATTATAAAAGAAACAACAGTTAACATTTATGGAGTGCTTGCTGTGTGCCAAGCACTGGTTCTTAGGCCTGTACATCTCTTAACTTCCTCCACGACTGCACTGCTAGTAAGGTAGAGAGGCCCACACTGGCAGCCTAACTCCAGAAGCCAGCCTCAGGTGGAGGAAGGGGAAGCAAGGGTGCCCGGTGACCCCACAACAGCCAAAAGCAGTGGTGTACGTGGCCAGAGCTCAGGGAGATCTCACAAGAGGCTACAGAACGCAGGCAGAAGGCAAACAGTGAAGGGCTAGAATATGGTGAGTGACCATTTTGACTAGAAACAACGTGTCCTCTTTGCAGAGCCGTCCCAGCTGCAGCACTTAGTACCTGTTTGACCTCAGGTGAACTACTAACATCTCTAGACTTCATCAGCAGAAAGGAAGTCCCCACGGTTACTGCCAGGATGGACCCGACAACACCCCTAAGGCAGTGCTGGGCACCAAGCAAGCGTTCAATAAACGCTGGCTACTATCATTATTTGAAGCCTCTTTGGTAGAGGACGACTTATGAGTTAGCTGCCCAATTCAACTCACATTTGTTTTTATTTCGCATCTTCCTCTCTCAAAAGCTCTGATGCGCTCACCCCACCACCACTCGCAATGCTCAGTAGGCAATGCCCCCAAACTAGGCCTGGAATTCCAAGCTTGCCCGCCCCCGAAACCGGCCCGATTCCCGGGAGACGAGGGCGCAAAGGCTCGCGAGGCTGGTACCTTTACGATGACCGCTTTGCGTCCGGAGTAGCGTCCAGCCAGAACCAGCACCACCTTCCCGGGTTTCATGAACTTGCCCATTTCTGCAGAAACGAAGGAGAAGGGGCCGCTCAGAAACCCGCAAGCTGAGGCTGTGGTCCGGAAACTTCAGGCTGCCCTCACTGCCGTCTTGGCCCAGGCCGCTTGCGGACCCTGCTCGCAGAATGGGATCCGTTACGAAGCCGCCAGACACCGATGTACGGAAAGCACCCAGCGCTGCCCCGCAACTCGACCCCGAGGCCGCGGATGGCGGCGGATTGGAATACCCTGGGCAAGACTCCACTCACCGACAGCAACCAGCCGAGTCTACAGCAGAAAGGAAAAAACGATATTTCCGCTAACCTTTCACCCCGGGAGAGGGGATCTCACTTCCGGTTCCGCCCCTTAGGCCTCGCCCCGCCTCTTGCGCGGCGCTCAGAGTCTGTGTTGTGGGCGGAAGAAGCTCCTGAGGGGAAAGCAGAGCCTGGCGGCTGAGTTATTCAAATCAAACTTTACTAGCAGCTCTACCAGTAGACAAGAGCAAAGGAGTCCTGTCTCCCGCGTTGGGAGGGAAGAGGAAGGAAAGCTTGTATGTCCTGCTGCTCCACTGCCCCCTTGGTTGTAGTTCCTTTCTTTGGCGCCAGGAGGGGGACACAGTTTGAAATTTACTTTTTTGCCTTGGAAGAGTCAGGGAACAAAATAGGACATTTATTAGTTCCTACCTTGTGCACTGTTAGACGTAAGGAGGGAGAGACGAAGATCAATCAAACAAGGGTACTTGCCCCTAACATTTAGAGTCTGATGATGTCGTAGACATTACTGACTAGAATAAGCAGTGAGGGAGGTGAAGGACGATGACGGTGATAATGGCAGCTGCTTACCCTGTGCCAGGCCGAGTTAATCTACTTACGTATATCATCTCATTTGATCCTCATAACAACACTACGAGATAGGTACTATTATCTCCATTCTACAGTTGAAGAAACTGTGGCTTAGAGAGATTAAGTGATTTGCCCAAAGTCCACAGCTAATAAGCAGTGGAGCTGGGACTCTGACTCAGGCAGTCCTCCGGAGCCCATACTGTTTACCCCGTCACCATACTGGGCACCTGCTCTGTGCCAGGCAAGATGCTAGGCACTTCAGGTAAGTCGACAGCCTACTTAATTCTCACAACTCTGCATCGTGGGTATTTTCCTCCCATTTAGCATGAGGAAATTGAGATTCAGAGAGGATAAGTTACCTATCTGGGATTGAGCCTGATCGGTAGCATAGGTGGGATTCAAATCTAAATTTGAACCCAGATTTAGTTGGCTCTTAAACTGAATTATTTCCCATCACTCACTGGAAGAGTGTTTTTAGATGGCTCTTTAGGTGTCTTCCAAGTTCAAGAGAAAGAAAAACCATCTTACATTGTTTGCCCATCTGAACATTGAAGAATCTATAGGATTGGTTTTGGGCAAGATGTGAGAACAGTCAGGGTTTCATCAATTCTCTTCTTGACGCTCTCCGAGGACCAACTTTCCCTGCAGCCCTCAGGAGCCTATTCCAATGGTTTATCACCCTAATTATGTACTTATATTTATATATTCAATTAAAATATTCTCTGCTTTAATTTGGAATATGACATTTTAGAGTTGGAAGAGACCTCCGAGATCATCTACTCTGGCCTCTCAAAGATGAGAGGACAGTTCTAGAGCAGCAAAGTCACAGGGTTGGTGGTGCAGGGCCAGGCCTCCCCATTCCCAACTCAGTCACTACACCACACTGCTCTGTCCATTTCCACTTCCATAGTCTTCTCCCAGGCTCCATATCTGCTTCTGCCTCTGTTGCTGTTTCTCTCTTGGAAAATAGAAAGCAAACCCTGAAATCTTATAATTGCCTTGGACTCTTCTCACAAACTAAAGCTCTCCAAATCAAATTAGTAGCTAAATACTGTGAATTTTACCTTGTCTTTTTTTTTGAAGAAGAAGATTGACCCTGCACTAACATCTGTTGCCAGTCTTCCTCTTTTTCTTTTTTCTCCCCAAAGCCCCAGTACATAGTTGTGTATCATAGCTGTAGAGTTGTGGCTCTTCTATGTGGGACACCGCCTCAGCATGGCTTGATGAGCGGTGCGTAGGTCTGCACCCAGGACCTGAACTGGCAAACCCTGGGCCGCTGAAACATAACGCGCAAACTTAACCGCTGCACCACCAGGCCAGCCCAGTCTTATGTCTTTTAAATTTTCTTTTTTATCCTTTTCCACCTGCTCTGATCCAGTCTCAGTTCTTTTTCTTCTCCAGTCCCTCCTCAAACTTTTGTGTGGGTCAGAATTTCTTGGGTTGCTTATTAAGGATGCATCTCCAGTCCAAGAGATTCCAATTCAGGTCTGGAGTGCAGCCCAAATAAAGATCTATAGATCTTATTTTGAGAAACTTCTCTAAACACAACTCTTAAGTCCACCACTTATCTGCTTGAAGTCCTTCATTGGCTTTCTGTACCAAGGTTTGAACTCTCACTCCTTTCCTTTCTACCTTTCCTTCAGTTCCTGTGATGCCTCCATACCCTTCACATACCCTCTGGGTTCCAGCTAGCTCAACTGCGCAGAGATCCAACTTCTTCTGAGCCCTGGGGTCTTTACCCAGGCTGTTTCATGTGACTTTATTCTTCTCTTCCACCGCAGCCAGGCAAAATCCTATCTAAATCCCATCCGTCCTTCAAGGCCGCTCCAGAATTCTCCCAGGCAGAATTAATTTCTTCCTTCTGTGTTCCCTCAGCAATCCAAGCCGTACTTACCTTTATTATAAAACATCTTAGTTGGTTTGGATCAATGGTTCTGAAAGTGGTCCCCAAACCAGCAGTATCAGCAAAACCTGGGTACTTGTTAGAAATGCAAGTTCTCAGGCCCCACCCCAGAGCTAATGAATAAAAAACTCTAGGGATTTGACCCAGCAATTTGAGTTTTAGCAAGCTACCCAAACCTCCAATTGGTTTGCTATCTCTTGAGCTAGATTGTGTTCCTTGAGGGCAGGGAGTATGTTTTACTCCTCTCTTTCCTCAGCATCCAGCCTGGCCCAGGCAGTTGGTAGGCCCTCAATAATGAATGAATGAATGCAGAGCACCTTAGAAATCTTTAACAATGCTTTGCAGATAATACTTTTACAACAGACCCTGAACTTTCATTGGATGCGTATCCATGACTTTTTCATTCTATTCTTGCATATCCTTAGACCTGGGCTGACTGTTCCTCCTCTCCTCCCTCGTCCTGTCTGCCTCACCCCAAGCCAAGGACAGAGCTCTGTCCTCAGTTATGATGCAGATGCTATCAGTGACTAGCAGGTATCTGACTGTTGGGATGCTGGCAGGATTGTCTCTGTCTCTACACATCTTTAAGTTTCATGAAGAACTTGGCAGAGCAATGGCTATCTGCCCATCTCCCTGCAGCCTAGTCCTTTGGCAGCTGAAATTTCTGGCAGGTATGTGGAAAATACCTTCTCTTCCCCAAAGTGATGGCAGAGTGATAGGGTGGATAAAGGAGAGAGAGGAACAAAAGATTTAGAAGCAGCATGATACAGTGAGGTAACATGATAGAGTATAAAGCTCATAGGATTGGTATTCTGGCAACCCGAGTTCAAATCCCAGCTCTTCCATCATGTAAACCTGGACAAAATGTTTCACTTCTCTGCAGCTCAGTTTCCTCAGCCAGAAAATGGGGCTAATATTGTCCTGCCTTACAAGTAGTAAGAATTACATTAGGATGACACAAACAAAAATGCTTCCCATGATGCTAGCACAAAGCTTTCGTGCAAATTAGTTTCTGTGAGGATTAGAAAAAAATAATACTGGGGTGATCCAGGGCTCTGCCATATGACTATAGCAGTTACTACCCACCCTAAATGATATCCAGACAATGGATCTAAAAGTGCCAATTCCAAAAGTGGCATGTGTGGTGACATCTGCTGTGGGGATGGGACTGTAGGACTGAGCGAGATGGGATGATAATGCCAAGGGTGCCTTTTGTGTGTGTGTGTGTGTGTGTGAGGAAGATCAGCCCTGAGCTAACATCCATGCTAATCCTCCTCTTTTTGCTGAGGAAGACCGGCTCTGAGCTAACATCTATTGCCAATCTTCCTCCTTCCCCTTCCCCCCCCCCCCCCCCCCCCCCCCGCCAAAGCCCCAGTAGATAGTTGTATGTCATAGTTGCACATCCTTCTAGTTGCTGTATGTGGGATGCGGCCTCAGCATGGCTGGAGAAGCAGTGCGTCGGTGTGCGCCTGGGATCCGAACCTGGGCCGCCAGTAGCGGAGCGCGCACACTTAACCCCTAAGCCACGGGGCTGGCCCGAGGGGCGCTTTTTTAGCAAATTTTTTCAGGGAGAAAAAACCACCACCAAAGCTGAGTTGATCCAGGGCAGGGGGCAGAGAAAAGGCAGAAAGGCCAGGGGCCAGACATTGCTCGAGGAAATACTGATCTGGATCAAATGGGCTGATAATACCCAGAGAGATATATAAACCAAAGCCAAGCGTCTCTAAGGTCTTTGCAGAGAAGCTACACAAAATATTATGATTTTATTGGCAACCACAGATAGATCATTTTTACACCTTACACTTATCCTGTTTCACACAGGACTAATTATAATGAACTATCAATAATACACCTTAAATAACATGTTGTGAAAAAAATTAAGTTAAAATGCACTACATAACAGTGCAGACACAAAGTACAGCTGGCTATTTAATACATGAAACAATGCTGAATCAGTAGTGTTGGGAGCCCATTTGGTCTTCCAGAAAGTGATACACTTTGCCCATCTTTGGTCAGTCCTGGAGCAGTATGCAAGCTGAATTACAAATATGAACTAAAAAGGCTAAAATACTGAAGATCAAATAGGACCACTCTAGAGTGAGTTTTACAATGAAATGCCCAGCCCCTTGTCTGCCAACAGTGATCTGCTGTAGTCCCTCTCCCTGCTGTAGTACCTATCACATGATCAGACCTCCGCCATCATCCAGCCTGCCGGACAAGTAGAATCACAACCCCAGGAGGAGTCACAGCTGGTCACCGATGTGTATTCCTATCCAAACTTGACTCAGGTGGCAAGGGTTCTCTCAAGGAGCATACCTTTAACACATTCACTCCTGAGTAGATTGTCAGCGTCTTGTTGGCAGTTGTACAGAGGGAAGGTTACTTGCCAGAGGACATGGTACTAGACAATGGTTGTCATTCCTCATAAATAACCAGCTCCAAAACCAAAAGACCATCATCTGTGCTGTAAGAAGAGGACCACCTTGTCAGGAAGAGATTTCAGTTCTTACCTCTACATGAAAAAGGGCTCATATTAAAATCAACTTGTGGTTAACACTCTTAGAAGTGCTGTTCTCTGATAGTCCCATTCCCAGTTTTAGAGGCAGCTATGGAACATATACAGCCTCCCCTGACCTTGGCTCCCAATTTAAGTAACAGGAGCCTCAAGTCGAATGTCTTCCAGGACCAATAACTCATGTTGTCACTCACAGCCATAAAGAGAATGGTTAGAGAAACTTGGGTTTCCTAAAAATCAGATGTGGCATGATGAGTTGGTGCATTAACGGTGTGTCATGACTGATTCCTTTTACAGAGGCTCAAATATATGTGCCCGCAAATACACTGTGGTTACACACCAGGGCAGAATCTTTTAACAAGAGGGTCTCTAGCATTGCTTTTTTCTCCCCACACCTCCCAGCATTTCTTTCTGAGATGCTAAGTTGGTGGGGAAAGCAGACTTTGCAGTCCTTTGGCCAGGGAAAATGTCTGTAACCCCTCCTCTCACTCCTTGCTCCTATCCTAGAAGACTAACCATCTGTCCCTAGTGAGCCAGGTGCTGGTCTAGGGCCAGGGCATTCTCATCAAAAGGCATCTTTGATGTTCTTGAGCTGGCGCACGGCCAGGTCTACAGGGAGGCTGAACTTGAGGCTGCTGAGGCGACTGAGCAGGTTGAGGGCACTCTCAAAGCCTGTGTGTGCCATGTAGCTCCAGGGCTGGTAGTGGGTCTCGATGAGTGAGCCCGACTTGCAGATGAGGTTCACCCAGGACACGAGACGCTGCTCATTCAATGCCATGCAAACCAAGGCCTTTAACTCTGAGTCTGCGCTGCGCTTAAAGGGGTCGTGCTCTGTCAGCACCATGTGGATGGCTGTCAGTAGGCTCTGCTTGGGGGTCACAACAGTGCCTCCCGTAACAGGCAGGGCGAAGGACTGGGAAAGCTTCCGGGCTGGGGACTCCACATAAGCACGGCCGTTCTTAGCGTGGTAGTACTTTACAAAGAGCTCCCAGGGGTGCATGGCCTCGGGGGCTGAGGAGAAGGCTGGCAGCAAACAAGCAATGGGGGCCATGACCAGGCTCATCCCTGGTGAGGAGGCGTACAGTCCATGGGCCAGCAGGTCCCTCATGGCCACCGTCAGCTCCTTCCGCACAGCCATGGTCAGTTCGTCCTTGCCTCCCAGAGAGAGGTCGTGGGGGTTGGCAGAGGTGATGACGTGGTCGTGTGGCTGGTGCCTCAAGGCTAGCTGCTTCACTCTGTCTACTGATACCTCCAGCCTCTTCAGTAAGGGAGAGTAGTCCCTGTCAGCCTGGCCCCTCTGCCACAGGGTCTGCGGGATCTGGCCTGTGGCACACCCAAACTGGCTAACAGCAAAGATCTGGAGCACTGCCAGTGCTCGCCGCATCAGGTGCAGCCCCGTCTCCCGAACTCTCTTCACATCTTCTGCCTTCGCTGTTTAGAAAACACAATGACTCATCAGCTATGGCCATAACGGCACATATGGTAAATTTAACAAGTCACGAGCTTCTGAGATATAGTATGGGTCCCACATGAAGCCAAGAGCCACCTATTTTTTTTTTGCTAGACTTATTATTATTTTTTGGTTAATAACAGCTATATTGAGATATAATTCGCATACCATATAATTCAGTGGTTTTTAGTACACTCACAGAGTTGTGCAACCATCACCCCAAAAAGAAACTCTGTACCATTAGCATTTCTCATTCCCCACATCTCCCTAACCCCTCAAGCCCTAGGCAACCACTAAGCTACTTTCTGTCTCTATAGATCTGCCAATTCTGGAAGCTGTACTTACTTCTGCTGTCTCCTGGGGGCAGTGTGCTGCTGCCAGTTCTGGTGGAGCCATTTCCTGTCTTCCCACTGGCCTTGCATTCACAGTGTCCACTATCTGTCTGCAACGGGCTTCCCACTTCATCTGTAATCAGAAGTTACAAAGACAAGATACTTATTTAACCCCGTTATGGCAGATTTTTAAAGGAAAATAATATTTACTAGTGCCTACCACATGACAAAACTTTTACAAATTAAATTTTCTTAGTTAATTGTGTAGAACGGTGACTAGTATGCAGTAGCTGGCTCAATAAATATTTGCTGAGTGAAAGAAGCAAGAATCATCATTTTATGGATGAGGAGAGTGGGACTAAAGAGGTTAGTAACCTGCCCAAGGACATGAAGCCAGGAAGTGGCAGAACTGGGATTTTAACCATCTGGTTCTAAAATCCCTGTTCTTTCCACTCTACCATGCTGGCTCCCTTACTGAGTGATCAAATCTCTTTAATATTACATCAAGAACTGGCACCTGGAGGTATTAGTACTCAGAATACATATAATTATTATGAGATCTGTTCACCCTTCTCTTCCCATCCCCTCCTCTGACCTTGGATAAAGTTGATGAACATCTCAAGGTCTCGGATCTGAGTTTTCAGCTGCTCCACCAACTGTTCTTTCACGCGGGCTGGGTTGACGATCTGAGCCACGGCTGCATCCACACGCTGCCGAAGCTCTTCAGTGGACAGGGAACTGATGTCCTCATTCAGATTCATGTCCAGTTTCTTTATTAACTCATCTATGATCACCTATCAAGATGGTAAGCAATGAGCACACTGTTTGGAATTTTCAGGGAGAAGGTTAGGAAGAATGAGAATCTTAACTAATATGCCTCCTACCCTAAAACGGAAATCAAAGACACACAGAACTCCCAAATTTGTGAGAGAAAATGATGCAACTACTGATCAAAGTGAGAGCACAGACCCTTTATTCCTCTTACAGTAACAAGAACCCTTGGTTTGGGGCCAGCCCCGTGGTATAGGGGTTAAGTTTGCGCGTTCCACTTTGGCGGCCCAGGGCTTGCCGGTTCGGATCCCAGGCGTGGATCTACTCACTGCTCATCAAGCCAGGCTGAGGCAGCGTCCCACAGAGAACTAGAAGGACCTACAACTAGAATATACAACTATGTACCAGGGTTTTGGGGAGAAAAAAGAAAAAGAGGAAGATTGGCAACAGATGTTAGTTCAGGGCCAATCTTCCTCAAAAATAAAATTAAAAAAAAAAAAAGAACCCTTGGTTCCTCTCTGACAGACGTTTTCCTCTCACTGCAAATTTTTTTTTTTTAATTTTATTTATTTATTTTTCCCCCAAAGCCCCAGTAGATAGTTGTATGTCATAGCTGCACATCCTTCTAGTTGTGGTATGTGGGACACGGCCTCAGCATGGCCGGAGAAGCAGTGTGTCGGTGCGTGCCCGGGATCCGAACCTGGGCCACCAGCAGCGGAGCGCGCGCACTTAACCGCTAAGCCATGGGGCCGGCCCATCACTGCAAATTTTCTACCACGCCAGGAGAACGTGGCGCCAGGTAGAACGTTCTCCTACTCACTCAGGAGAACGAGAGTGTGAATAATTCAAAGTGGCTGATGATCCAAAAAGCCTCATATTTAGCTTCCCCTAAGGCCTCCAAGAGAATAGACACCAATTTTTCTTAGTTTCTAATCCTTCTCATCTCTTCTTGCCCTACTCTAGGCAACTAAAGAAAAATCTCTACAAAACATCAAGGTGCATTACAACCAAAATATCCTAGTGACAATATTAGGAAGAATTTGAAATCCAGATATGAACTCCAGCTCAGCCTGAAAAACAGCCACATCACAGGGACAGACAAACACGTAGGGGAGACGGTAGCTATATCTCTACCAGCAGATTTACTTGTCTACTCAGGTGTTGCTTAAATAAATATAGCATTAAAGTCACTCTGGATTCCTGGAATATTTATAAACTGGTTGTGGGGAAAAAAGCTAGTTTACACTGTATGATGTTCCCAAGTAGAACTGTTTTAATGATCAAATGAAAGAAATTATTATTGTTATTATTATATATTACTACTACTATTATTAATAATAACCACAGAAATAGCTCAATCATTATATGATAAAGCTTTGGAACTTGTGTTTCTATGAATTCTGTGAATAAAGACTGGTCCCGTGTAATAGCAAAATTCTCCTTTGATTTGGGCTGGCAAAGGGATTCTCAGTAAGGCCAAGGGTGAACAAGCTAGTAAAGAATGTCCTGTCAACACTGGAAGGGACAATGCAACCTTAGGTAGTGGCAGAGGCATCTCTGGTGTCTACTCACCCGCTGTCTTTCCAAGACCACGGACTGTGGCAGGGAGTCATAACTGCCCTCTTGATAGGCAAATGTTTCCAGGTCATCAAGCTGGGTTTTGAGCTGCAGGATCAGTTCCTTCTGCTTCTCCCTTTGGGTTTCCAGACGTTCCCGTTTCTCCTGCTCACTCTAAGATGAGAAAATACTTAGGTCTATTTCACAGGAAAAGGAAAATTCAAGGCACATTAAGAATCCTCTCATGCCAATAATGCCTAGTAAAATAAAAATATTTCCAAATAATCCAAATGAAATATGGAATTCATAAGACAGGTTCAAAAATAAGAATAATTATTTCATCCAGGGCAATTTATTAAACATGTATTTTCTTTTTTTTTTTTTTTTTTTTTAAAGATTTTATTTATTTTATTTTTTCCCCCCAAAGCCCCAGTGGATAGTTGTATGTCGTAGCTGCACATCCTTCTAGTTGCTGTATGTGGGACTCGGCCTCAGGATGAACGGAGAAGTGGTGCCTTGATGCGCACCCGGGATCCGAACCCGGGCCACCAGCATCGCAGCGCGCGCACTTAACCACCAAGCCACAGGGCCGGCCTAAACATGTATTTTCTTTAGGAAAGTATTTGTTCTTCACTGGAAATAGGAGACGAATACAATGGGGCCTTTTGTTAGGACTGCTTTTTTTTTCAAAGGTCTGTTTAGGATTAACACAATTTGCCTTAGCCAAGATAGCCTCCCAAGAATTAACATGCCATCCTCCACAGCCAATTACCACAGAAAAACTCCAGAATACTTTGTGCAACCAAATTTTGCAAGAGAATCTGGAGGTAAGGGTGTAGAGAAAGGTTTTATAACTCATAACCAGTATTCTTAAGATGCAAAGCCCTTCCAATGTATTATAGACTTATGAAAAATCAAAAAAATAAACACAGGTGCCCAGGGCAGTGAAAAAAACCCAAAAGCCAAGTAATGGGGGTGGAAGGTAACAATGTTTTAAAAAAAAATGTCTGGTAAGTTTCCCTGACCAGTGACACCTTTTCCCACAGTTGGCTCCCAGGTGGTTTCTCCATTTAAATCATTAAAAACCCTTCAGGGTGGTAAAGGCTTGCCAATGTATTCTCAAACACTGGTTCTTCCTTGCCCTTCTTGAGTAGGCAAAACCAGCAAATCATGCAGGTGTAAGGTTGCATTTTAAAGTAGAAGTCTATAGGATATGAAATTTAACCTTAAAATAGTACTTACCAAGCTCTCCAGAAGTAAGGTATGAGAAAGAACAAATGAAAAACAACAAATTAACTTTTTGTTCAAGCTATTTAAAAATCAATCCTCTCGCTTTAGCTTTGCTCAACATGAAAGTAAGCCTTTTCTCAGGATACCAGTCCCTCTCCGATCCTTTCTGAGGCTTGTGGTTTTTCTTAGAACCCTGTCTCTCCCTCCCACTTAGGTGCAGGCCTAGCTATCCTTTAAGAGAACGCATCCTTGATTTCCTCAGGCACAACCGATCATTTCCTCCTCTGTATTTTGTATACACTTGTCTTCTAGCTCATGTCATATTATAATTATTCGTTTAGGACTCTGTCTCCCCTAGTCTAGGAACTCCTTATGGGCAAGGGCCTTGACTTTGTACCCTCAATGCCTAGCAGAGTGCCTGGCACTGGGTAAGCTCTCAATATTCATTTGTTGTATGTTACTGAACTGAATCAGGAACAGAATGACATTCCAAATAATGAACTCTGACTGGAGGAAGCTGCCTAACCAGCCTAAGGAGAAAGAACTGGGGAAACTTTCTTTGTTTGTGTTTTCATTGTATCCCAACTTTATGGAGCCAAGTAAGAAAGAAACCTGCCATAAATCCTGATTCCATTTTCATGAGTATGTCTGCTGAACTCTGTCACTTGCCATGGTAGTTACAGTAGGCTATTTACTGGAATGTGGGCAAACAAGGTTAATAGGAGAGAACAATGAGGTCTGGTGCAAGGCAGGAAATAACAGAATTTCCAGTATGAAGAGACATAAAATACTGCTTTAAAAAAATTTGGAACTGATAAGAAGTAAATCCTTTGGTTCAAACATATCCCCCACTTTGGCACTACCTGTTCATGTGTCAA
Source organism: Ceratotherium simum simum (assembly GCF_057802395.1). NCBI lineage: Eukaryota > Metazoa > Chordata > Mammalia > Perissodactyla > Rhinocerotidae > Ceratotherium > Ceratotherium simum. Next base: position 42,085,927 of record NC_141915.1, on the reverse strand, counting down.
TATATGCACATGAGATTACAGCTGTTTATGAGGTGTTTTGAGCAGTACACTTTTTTTTTTTTTTAATTTTTTGTTTATTGCAGTAACATTGGTTTATAACATTGCAAAAATTTCAGGTGTACATCATTGTACTTCTATTTCTGCATAAAAATATGGAACGCTTCACGAATTTGCGTGTCATCCTTGCGCAGGGGCCATGCTAATCTTCTCTGTAACGTTCCAATTTTAGTATATGTGCTGCCGAAGCGAGCACAACAGTACACTTTTTTTAAGTTGTATTTTGTTTCTGAAAGTGAAAACAAACAACCAAAAGAGCAACACATCCATACAGAAACTTTGGTGCTCCTCACTCCTGAACAGGGCCTGGACACAGTAATTCCTTCTGTCTTTTCTATTCCTCAAAAGCCTGGCAATTTGAGGTGGCTGCTCCTTGTGCAAGGAGCTGTGGGTATTGGAGAGAAGGGTGGAACAGTAAACACAGGATTGCACTGGAAACATTTCAGATTAAAATAAACAAATCAGTATCTGTTACTGATAAGTCTTCTTGGTTAAAGCCAGTTTAAGTGGGAAGATAGGCACATGTGGGTTGTAACTTGAATAATAAAAAGGTGGAGAAAAGACAATGAGTCTCTTCAACACCTCCAACAAGCTATCTACAATTGTGCACTTCCAGAGAGTCCAAGACTGTAAGGAAACGTTCCTTTGGTATGGTATATAGATTCTCATTACTTCTCAGTCCAGGCTAACTGAATGGATCTTCACAGTTACCAAAGGGACCTCATTTAGAATACTTAGTCATTACTCCGGATGGGGAAGGAGTCTTAAAATACCAACATTAGGAAATTAATATAGTCAGGAGTTGTGTTTCTTTCAATTACCAAGAGACCCTGATGTTCACCAAAGTTCTCACCCAGACAAGAGAGTCTGCAGATTAAAGACTTTCTCTAGATTCCAGGAAAGCACGGACAGGGATCAGATCTAAATTTCCATGGATTCCAACTCACATGCCAATTTGCCCAGTTCTCAGGGTTGGGGTACTCTATCAGCAAATGTGTTCAGGACTTAGGTACTTTATGAGGTGACAGCAAGGCGAGTGGGAGCAGCATTTCTTCAGCTGCTCTGTTGCCCTCTGCCTCTCACTTCATCACACCTGCATCTCTTTCCAGACCTTTGGTGGACAACTCTCATCATCACGTTCCCAGGCCGCTCTGTCCTTTTGCCCTTCAGCAGGCAACGCACATCTGTCTCCAGTTTCCTCGTCTCGGACGCGCGTCCTAGACCGGGCGGCTTCTCACGACACTGCTACCTCTGTCCGCGTCAGCATCGCCACCCACCCAACCCGCCTATTCCCACATCCCTCGGGGCCCGGCCCCAGCTGCTCACCTGGTCCTCGCCTCGCAACCGTGGCCGGTCCCCCGGCAGCCCGTCGTCATCGTCGCCGGCGGGGTCCTCGGGGCCCCCGTAACCCAGGACGTGAGGGCAGCCGCGGAAAGCGAAGTCCTCGAGCTCGCGCAGGAGGCGCTGCTGCTCCGCTGGCGCCCCGCGCACCACCTGGCGCAGGCGGAACTGCACCTGCGCGAAGTGCGAGGACAGCGCGAGAAGGGCCGAGTCCAGCCGCCGCCGCTCGGCCCGCAGCCGCCGCAGCGTCCGGCCCGGCGAGTCGGGCGGGGAGCCTGGGGCCGCGCTGGGCTCCTCGGCCGCCGCCTCTTCCGAGAACGCAGCCGCCCCAGGCCCAGCCTCCGCCACCGCCCCCACCGGGGCCCAGCGCACCGCCTCACACGGTGGCAGCGACTCCTCTTCCTCCTCTTCGTCTTTCGCCTTTGGCCCAACGGCCGCCACCACCGTTACCGGCTCCCCAGCCGCTTCGACAGCCGCCATCTTCCCGGAAACGCCACCGCACTTCAGCCGCGCCCCCTTGCTGCCATGGCAACGGCGCGCCGGCTGGGAAACCCGGAGGGGCGGCTGGGCGGGGCTCGTACGTCACCGAGTTCAGACGTCACCGGAGGCGGGCCTTCCCCGGGATTATTTCGGGCCAATAATTTTTTATTGAGCGCCTATTGTGAATCAGGCAGAGTGCGCTAAGCGTTGGAGAAACAGGTGAACGAAGCCGGGACAAGTCATTCTGTGTGTACCGAGTCCAGTGTAGTCTTTGCCCTGGTCCTAGCGGGCGGGTCGTCCATTCCTACTCTACGTTTCTGGAGACCCCGAGATGTGAATGGTTGCGGGCTTTATGCTCTCCCAGAGCCTCGCCTGAGTGCGGATCCCTTGGCTGTAGGGCCACGTTCCTCCTTCCTCTAAACCCTTCCCCCGACCATATAAGGAGAGGCAGCTGCTGGAGGCGTCCCCAGGATCTAAAGATAGCGGCCCCTGCCTCGGACTCCAAACGCCACCGGGCAGCGGGAGCCGCCATGGCACGGTGAGTGTTTCCGGCCGTCCTTTTCCCTGCCCATATTTTCTGGGCGCTCCAGGTTCTGCGAGGTCCCATGGTAACCACAGACCCCAGATATCTGTAACTTTGAGGTGGTGAGGGGAAGTTTGACCTGAATGTTCTCCATAACTCCCTACCTCTCTACTCTAGCACTTTGGATTCTCCCCAGGTTCACCCTCACCGCACACACCCACTCCCGTCACTCCCCTTCCACCCCCTTCTGTCTCATTTAGCTCCACGTTGACAGGGCTGTGGCATAAAACGTCCCTATATTTTCCCCTCCTTCCACCTTTCCCAAATGCCCTCAGTCTTCCCTCTCCCACCCCTATGAAACCCCACCTCAACTCCTCTGCAGGCAGCATGCCCGGACCCTGTGGTACGATAGGCCCAAGTATGTGTTCATGGAGTTTTGTGTTGAGGATAGCACCGATGTCCATGTGCTCATCGAAGACCACCGCATTGTGTTCAGGTAATGGCTCTCCCCGCTGGAGGGCCTGGCTTCCCAGGAGCCTTTTCCTTCTCCTAATGCCCCCACACTCAGCCTGTCACATCTCCTCAGCTGCATTGTCTCCTCAGCTGCAAGAATGCGGATGGAGTGGAGTTGTACAATGAGATTGAGTTCTATGCCAAGGTGAACTCCAAGGTAAGGGTGGGGTGGGAGAGTAAGTTCTGGATGGAAAGGCTGCCCAGGGAAACTGGAGATTCATTCTAAACCTCAGACTCTAAGAATGAAGCTCTCTGCCTGGCAGGACTCCCAGGATAAACGCTCTGGCCGCTCCATTACTTGCTTTGTGAGGAAGTGGAAGGAGAAGGTGGCCTGGCCCCGGCTCACCAAGGAGGATATCAAGGTGGGGAGTGGTCTGCTCTTTCTCCTGTGCTCTCTATGTACCCAGGTACCCAGATTAGGTCTGGGAATCACCCTTGATTCCTTTCGCACCAACACTCAGTGGCTCACCAGGTCCTGCCTATTTGACCTCCTAAATATTCTTGAATCCATTACTTCATCTCTTCCTAATTCAGGCCTCATCGTCGCTGGGTGAGATTTGTTGCATATTTTTGGCCCCACCTCTAATCCATCCTCTGCATTGCTCCCAGCATAGTCTGAGTAAAACACACATTTGACCTTGTCACTCTCCCACTTAAGACCCTTCAGTGGCTTCTTTTCCCCTAAAGGTTGAAAATTGCCTGCTGGCTAGATCTAGCTCTCGAATTTGTTTTAGTAGTCTTCACAGTGTTAAAAATTATTTTGATTGGTTACTGACACTTAAAATTTTTAATTAGTTGCAGAAATTTAAAAATGTGGAGATTTCACCTAAAAATCCAGATTATCAGCTTCTCTTGGAAAATGGAGACTCTGGCTGCACTGGTTTACATTCCCAAATGCCTAGAGTTGGAGCTTTAAATGGGGCATGTGCTCCACCTCACTTTACTCCTTTTCATTATCTCTCTGACTCCTGCAGGCATTTGAGCTTGTAACTTCAATACTTTGGGTTGAAGTCCATGCACCATAGCATGACATATAAGTTCATGACCTGGCTACTCTTCCCTTCTGTAGCCTTATATCCTGTTACTCTCTGCCTCAGACTTCACATTCTAGCCACAGCAAACTGCTTGCAGCTCTTTTGCACATACCAGGCTATTTCTCACCTTTACCTTTGTTCAAGCTGTGCCTTCTTCATGGAAAACCTCCATCACCACTACCTTCGCCACCTAACCCCTGCTCATCCTTCAAGGCCCTGTTACTCCAAGAAGCCTGCATTCCCATAACTCCTGTCTGGGTTCCCATAATATCCTCTACGTAATCCACCACCACACTTTCCATACTGTATTAAAATGATTTATTTACATTTCCCTTCTCCATTTTCTTCTTGATGGCTGGGACTGTATTGAACATTTTTATAATCCTAATGCCAAGCTCAGAATCTGGCCCAAAGTATGTGTTCCATAAATATCTGTTAAATGAATGAGTAACTTCTTTCCCTAAATGTGGCTCTTGGAACATGGGCCTCAAAGGGTTGTCTCTGACCCCAGGGAATGCAGCTTGGTTGACTGCTATGATGCTTTATTATACACTTATCTTTCCAGATGTGTTTTCCCCCTAGTCAATCTGTTCCTGGAGAGCAAGATTTCTATGCTTTTTCATCCCCTACAATACCTGGCATTGTGCTTGACACTTAGTAGGTTTCTGGAAAATCTTTGTGGATGATGATGATGATATGGCAGGCTGGAGGGTGCTTAGTGAAAGGGGTGCTGTTGGGAAGGCTATACCCGCATTGACCCTCTTTCCCCCAAGCATGATCCTATGCACACATCCACATTCTTTTGTGCACTTCTGCTGCTGCCCTCCTAGCATATGTCTCTCTATGCTTCCCTCTTGCAGCCAGTGTGGTTGTCTGTGGACTTTGATAACTGGAGAGACTGGGAAGGAGATGAAGAGGTGGAGCTGGCTCATGTGGAACATTATGCAGAGGTAATGCCATTGTCTGCCCCTCTTGATCATTCTCTGTGTCTGTCTGCACACATTTCTCTGGAGGATTGTCATCAGGGCTAGGCAGAGACATATGAGCTCCCCAGGCAGGCTACTCATTGGTGCTGATATTCTTTACATATTTTGTGCAATGTTTACATTGTAGGGATGAGAGAAATGAATATTCTGTTAGTGAAATTGTATGCATAGATTCACTCACTAATCACAGAGTAGAGCCTGTGTTCTGAAAAAGTTTGACGAAACCTTTTCCTGCTTTTCTGTAATTCTTGTTCTTTCTCCTATTTTTCTTTGTGTGTGTGTTTTTCCTGAGCCAGACAACTTCATGGGAAGCTCAAACTAAGCAGTATAAAAATTCACATCAGGGCCGGCCCCGTGGCTTGGTGGTTAAGTGCGCGCGCTCTGATGCTGGTGGCCCGGGTTCAGATCCCGGGCGCGCACCGAGGCACCACTTCTCCGTCCATCGTGAGGCCGAGTCCCACGTACAGCAACTAGAAGGATGTGCAGCTATGACATACAACTATCTACTGGGGCTTTGGGGGGAAAAAAAAATAAATAAAATCTTTAAAAAAAAAAAAAATTCACATCATAAAATAAATCAATAGTTCCCAATAAATTGCACCCTGCCATATATTATTTGGTTTCAGAATTTCAGCTACTATTTATGCAAATTACAAAACCCTAACAGATGCTAACCTGGGTTAGTAAGGTGGGTACTCTGTGTGTGTTTAAATTTCCTTTTAAAAAGGGGATCAATTTACTTTTCTCCAGCTCATCCCAGTGATGTGGTAGGGACTTTGAAGATAGGGCAGTGGTCTGGCTGGGACCATTCTCCTGTGGTCCATCAATATGCAAGTTGCTCTTCCCTCACCCCTCTTCTCTCTTGTGACTGCTTTTCTCTTCCTACTAGCTTTTGAAGAAGGTCAGCACCAAGAGACCTCCCCCGGCCATGGATGACCTGGAGGTAAGTAAAGCCTACCCCTCAACCCTTCAGTTTCCTTTAGCTCTTATAAGAAACTAGAAAGCTCTTGTCCTAGTCTCTAGCACACAGCAGTTCTCACTGCATGTTAGATGAATTTGAATTTGACACAGGAGGTTGAATGTTCTTCTCTAGGCTTTAGAAAACCCCAGCAAGGTCCTCCTCCCTTCCCTCTCCCCCTCTACTTCTCCATCCCAGCCCTGTTGACCATCTTTACAGCTATAAGGAGCAGTAGCATTAATTGATATTTTGAGACTAAATGATTTATGACACAGTGCTGTTTATTGAGTACTAGTGGTTTATTTTATTTTCCAAAGTTTAAATCCTTTCGTATTAGCCTCCCAAGCAGTTATGTGATTCAGAAAATCACAAAGGAAAACTTGGAGAGCAGGAGGGTGTGAGCAGCATTTGTGAACACAAATGTCCACTCTCTGCAGAGTCTACAGGTGCTTTTGTCTTTTTTTTTCCCTAGGATGATTCTGACAGTGCCGACGCAACAAGTAATTAACTTTCTGTGACAGCAGAGCTGGGGAGGAAGCTGTGACTATCTTCCAGTCACTCTGACAAGCTAGGGCCTGGGTCTTTGTCAGCTCTTTGGCTGTGCACCAGGGTCTTCTGTGATCTCTGAACTTTCCTAAAAGCTCTTTATTAAGGGTCCTCCTTCATCTTTATTTCTTCTTCCTAGGCACTTGACTATGGCCGCTGCATCAGATAGCAGGATAGGAGAGGAGTAGACTGGTGGGGTTTCTGACTTCCTACCACTTGACTGTAATCTCTGCGTTTGGGCCACTCAGCAGGGCTCTCTTAAGTGTTTGAGCACGTGTGTGTATGGCGTACAGCAAAAGGCAAAGAAGCATGTAGATTATAATAAATCTCTAGGAACTGTTCCTTGTCTCTTTCCTTCTTGTACTTCTTCCTGCTGAAGGCAAACCTCTTCTCCCTCTGTAGTTCCTTTCAGGGGAGAAGTAGGGGTCAGAGATTCTGGCCCTCGTTGAGATTGGAAGAAGGAAGATGTTGCGAGCAGGCTTGTAACCAAGCTGGGAGACTTCCCTGTGCCCAGATCTGTGCTCTGATTTCTCAGAGCAGAAACCAGCATTTCACTATATCGCTAATACTGCCACCCCTAGAACCGGCTGGAAACCCACCTCAGCTTCCTACACACTTCAGAAGTCTCTTAACACTTTTAAAGCTGATTGTTACAGTAGTTAATGACCATGTCTGTTTATTCCTCCATCAGTTACCCCATTCATCCACAAACATTTTTTGAGTGCCTAATGTGTACTTAAACTGTGACTTTTTTTTTATTTTATAATTTTATTTATTTATTTTTCCCCCAAAGCCCCAGTAGATAGTTGTATGTCATAGCTGCACCTCCTTCTAGTTGCTGTATGTGGGACGCGGCCTCAGCGCGGCCGGAGAAGCGGTGTGTTGGTGCACGCCCGGGATCTGAACCCGGGCCGCCAGCAGCGGAGCGCGTGCACTTAACCGCTAAGCCACGGGGCGGGCCCTTAAACTGTGACTTAAACAAAATGCAGTACCCAGACTTTTCCCTTGAAGTCATGGTAAAGTATTGAGATTTGTTAAAAAAAATTAAACTTTAAAATCTGTATTAGTAATATATGGACATAGTTTAAAAAATTAAAATAGTATAGAAAGGTATAAAATTTAAAGTAGAATTCGCATGCTCCCAATAGGGGTAACCACTGTTAACAGTTTCTACAATAAATTTATGTATCTATAAATGTATACACACTACACATTATATATGTATCTATAAATGTATACACACTATACATTATATATGTATCTGTAAATGTATACACACTATACATTATAAATTCCATAATACCTATAATTTATATTATATAATTATATAGTTATATGTAATATATAAAACAATATACAACATATATGGAACATATACAGTATCACGTATTGTTTATATATAGTATAATATATATTAAAATTTAATACATATATAAGCAAATGCAGTGTGTGTCTACACAGTTGGAATCATACTATGTACATCTTGCACTCTGCTGTTTTTCACTTAATTGTATTGAAGCTCTTTCCAAATCAGTGTACATAGATCTAACTCTTTTTCCATGGCTACATGGTATTCAGTTTAATACATTTTCCATAATTTAACTGGTTGCTTATTGAGAGACATTTAGGTTGTTTTTAGTCTTTTTCAATTTTCAAACAATGCTACAATGAACGTTAAGAATGTAGATTTTAGGGGCCAGCCCAGTGGCGTAGTGGTCAAGTTCGTGCACTCCGCTTCGGTGGCCTGGGGTTTGCAGGTTCGGCTCCTGAGTGCGGACCTATGCACCACTTATCAAGCCATGCTGTGGCAGGCATCCCACATATAAAGTAGAGGAAGATGGGCACAGATCTTAGCCCAGGGCCAATCTTCCTCAGCAAAAAGAGGAGGATTGGCAACGGATGTTAGCTCAGGGATAGACTTCCTCACACACACACACACACACACACACACACAAAATGTAGATTTTGGGGGCCGGCCCCATGGCCTAGTGGTTGGGTTCAGCATGCTCCACTTTGGTGGCCCGGGTTTGCGAGTTCAGATCCCAGACATGTACCTCCACTACTTGTCAGCCATGCTCTGGTGGTTACCTATGTACAAAATAGAGGAAGATTGGCACAGATATTAGCTCAGGGTGAATCTTCCTCAAGCAAAAAGAGGAAGAATGGTAACAGATGTTAGCTCAGGGCGAATCTTTCTCAGCAAAAAGATAAAAAAAAAAAAATCTAGATCTTTACATATTTGGCAAGAATATCTGTAGGGTAAATTTCTAGAGATGGAATTGCTAGGTCAAAGAGTAGATACTTTTAAACATTTTGATAGCTGTTGCCAAGACGCTCTTAGATGGGCTGGCCCTGTGGCTTAGCGGTTAAGTATGCGCGCTGCACTACTGGCGGCCTGGGTTCAGATCCTGGGCACGCACTGACGCACCGCTTCTCCGGCCATGCTGAGGCGGCATCCCACATACAGCAACTAGAAGGATGTACAACTATGACATACAACTATCTACTGGGGCTTTGGGGAAAAAAAGGAGGAGGATTGGCAATAGATGTTAGCTCAGAGCCGGTCTTCCTCAGCAAAAAGAGGAGCATTAGCACGGATGTTAGCTCAGGGCTGATCTTCCTCACAAAAAAAAAAAAAAAGATGCTCTTAGATGAAATTGCACCAATTCTCACTCCCACTAAGGAGAGTGTTCCATTCTCCAAAGCCTTTTGGATATTTGCCAAGATAAAAAATTGTACCTGGTTTAATTTACTTTTAGTTATGAGGTTGCTTATTGTTTATTTTTATTAGTGAGTCATATTTCTTTTAGTGTGCTCTGTCCATGTCTTTTGCCCATTTTGCTATTGACATTAGTCCTAGAACTTAAAAAAAACTCATAATACAAAGTTATATTTGTATTATGCTTTACAATTTACTAAGTATTTATACATTATCTCATTTAAATTTTTGAACCTCATATCAACTTTATAAAATAATTAGGTCTTTTGTTCATAGGTGATCAAACAGCTCACAATAAGTGGCAGAGTTGGGACTTGAACTTGTATAGCATATGTCCCCTTATCCATAATTCTGAAAACCAACAAGTTCTGAAAACCAACTTAAAAAAAAATTGACACCCAAACTCATTCAGCAGCAAAATCTGATCTAAAATGATGTGAAGCTATTTATAGTCTTTGTTTATTCCATTTAGTGTGCTTATTCCTCAGCATAAATATTAATGCCTTTGATTACATGGTGTTGCTCCTGAGTGCCAAATGGAGCATGTTACATAACATGAGGTATGCTCTGCATTACTGCCTAAAATCTGAAAAAATTGTGCATTCTGAAACATCTGGATTCTTCAAGCTTTTAATTAGTTGATTTAAAAGACCAGAAAAAAGATAATTTTAACTTTTAATCCGTTTAACATTTTAAGGCACTGATTGCAGGTTGTTAACTTCTGTTAACCTCTTTACCTACACTTGTCGGATTCGGTAGCACTAGGCACCTATGGTTATTACGAAGTACTTGAAACATGGCTAGTCCAAACAGATGTGCTTTAAGTGTAAAATCCATACCAGGTTTCCAAAATTTTGTACGGAAAAAAAAAATCTCACTTATGTTTAAATATCCATTACATGATAAAATAATATTCTGGATATATTGATTTAAATAAAATATATTATTAACACGTGGCTTGCATTACATTGCTATTGGGCGGCGCTGCTGTGTAGCCAAGCTAGTATCATCCCCATTTCTACCCGGTGCCCAATTACATACATCCCTGGGGCCAAACGGGACTAAACTAAGTGCTTTGTCAAATTCAGGCTGAAGTCTTGTTTTGTTTTGTCTTCTGGTGCTTTTCAGAGTCTTAAAACAATCGCTAAACACCCCGGAAGGGCTGCAAATCGCGTTTTCAATAAGTTTGGCCAAACCAGACCCCGTTCTTGACCCTCCTGCTTCTGCGCAGAGGCGGGCCCGTAAGGAAGATTGTCCCACGTTGCTCTCCGTCCGCCCCCAGGCGTTTCAGTGTGCGTCCGAGGAGACAGCAGCAATGGCTTTCCGGTGTCAGCGGGACAGCTACGCCCGGGAGGTGCGGCCGGCTGGGCGAGGGACCTGCGGCTGCCGAGCGGATGGGGCGGTGCGGGAGATGGCGCCGCGTGGAGGGAGTGCCGAGCTAGATTCAGTCCCGGTGTGCTGAGGACGTGGGTCGGGGCTCATTCTCTCATCCCTCTCTGCCCAGTTCACCACCACCGTGGTCTCCTGCTGTCCCGCCGAGCTGCAGACAGAGGGAAGCAACGGCAAGAAGGAAGTGCTGAGCGGCTTCCAAGTGGTGCTGGAAGACACGCTGCTTTTCCCCGAGGGCGGGGGCCAGGTACCAGGCTCGTCCCTCAGCCCGACCTCCTCCCAGGAAGCCCCTAATTCCTTTCTGATGCAGTGGAAAATGCTCTCCTGCGCCTCTGTTTCAGCCGTAGTGAATACAGATGAAAGTTAAATTCAGCTCTTTTGTTCATTCAGCAAACATTTATCAACAAGTACTTATCTCGCCATAGCATATGCTAGGTACTATTCCAGGTTCTAAGGATAAGAGGTGAGCAAGACAGTGCCTCTTCATATATGGAATGTTTATTGGAGAACACAGACAAGACCGTGAAGAGAGAAATAAATAGTATACTAGGTCTGATAAGTGTTATAAACAAAAATAAAGTTTGAAGGAAAGAGAGTGATGAGATGCTCTCCTAGGTAGGGGGTAGGTTATTTCATTAGAGATCTAAGTGAAGTAAGGGAGGGAGCCCTTGCAATTATCTAGTGGTACTGGCAGGGAAGGGGGAAGTATTCCAGGCAGGGAGAATGGCAAGGGCAAAGGCCCCTGAGGTAGGAATTAGGGTGTTTGGCAGCGACTGGAAAAGATTCCCATGAGGGGGTTCAAGTGTGATAGATGGGTTACAATAGCACGACAGAGGGCAGACTTATCAGACGGAGTAGGGACTAGGTCCAGTGTGAACGTGGAAGAGGAGGATAACACCACCAAAGGTGGACATTATGGGAGAGGCCTTTCCAGCAGAGATTAACAGCACAGACAAAGGCAGGGAAGCCTGAAGGAATCTGACAATTTTAGTTAACTGCAAGTAGTCCCATATAGTTGGAGCCTGTGGTGCATGTTAATGACAGGCTGGAGATGACTTTGGAAAGGTAAGGGCCAGTTCAGAGAGTTTTTGAAGGATATGTTAAGGTGTGTGGGCTTCATTCAGAAAGAAATGACATGAGAAAACATGTTCAATAAACTTGGTAGTGAGAAAGTTCCGATTTCATATCAATTGTCATCATTATTTCAGTGATTTTCCTAGCATAGAGATTTCCTGATCTGTTGAAGGAAAACCTGTGACCTCAGGTATCCATAGGAGGTCTCGTTTTATTTATTTTTTTTGTGAGGAAGATCAGCCCTGAGCTAACATCCATGCTAATCCTCCTCTTTTTGCTGAGAAAGACCAGCTCTGAGCTAACATCTATTGCCAATCCTCCTCCTCCTTTCCCCCGCTCCCCGCCAAAGCCCCAGTAGATAGTTGTATGTCATAGTTGCACATCCTTCTAGTTGCTGTATGTGGGACGCCGCCTCAGCATGGCCGGAGAAGCGGTGCGCCGGTGCGCGCCTGGGATCCGAACCCGGGCTGCCAATAGTGGAGCGTGCGCACTTAACCGCTAAGCCACGGGGCTGGCCTGAGGTCTCGTTTTAGATGTCACTTCTTTCAGGAAGTCTTCCCTGGTTCCTCAAGACTGTTAGGTCTCTTTCTTTTGAGCTCTAGAACAGTGTACCTTTTCATATTATAGCATGTTGTAGATCACATTGCAATTACCAGTTTGCGTGTCTGTGTTCTTCTCCAGACTCTTAAGTTCCATGAGGGACCACATCTTATTTACATTGTATTCTTGGGCTGACACAGTGTCTTGTAAGTAGTTGGCACTTGATACTTTTTTAAATGAATGAATATTTTTGAATCTAACTCTAGTAGCAGTGCAGAGGATGGAGTGGAGGGAGGGAGGAAAATTCAGATCTTTTTAGAGACTACTGAAAGATAAGACTCTAAGGCAATGAGAGTATGGATTAAGGTTCTTTGGGTTTTACTCAAGTCTTCCTTGCTATAGTTACAATCTCTGTTTTAATTCTGTTCTGAAGAACAAAATATATAGGCGTTCAGGGTGGATAGGACAGAGACAGTCCCTTCATGGAATAAAGTGGACCCACCTCACTTGGCATTGCCTCTTCTTTTCCTTTAGGGAATCTCAAATTCTGGGTCTGTTTCTCACATACTTTCCCTGGAGGGTCTTTGTATCCAGGAGCTAGTGAGCCCTGCCTCCCGCCACTGACTTCCTTTGCTTCTTTCCCCCAGCCTGATGACCATGGTACAATCAATGACATTGCTGTGCTGAGAGTGACCCGCCGGGGGGCCCAGGCTGATCATTTCACACAGACACCCCTGACCCCTGGGAGCGAGGTCCAGGTCCGGGTGGACTGGGAGCGGAGGTTTGATCACATGCAACAGCATTCAGGTAGGTGGGGTGGAGTGGGAGACGTACAGGAGGGCCAGTGGCCATGTATGGGAATGCCACGATGATTGAGATGTGGTTTTTTCTTTTGGAAGAGACGGACATATTCAGAGTCAGCTCTGATTCAGGCAGGATACGATAAATGTTATAAAAGCAATATGAACGATTAAAAGTATTAGAATGACTGCTGGATTTGCGTATTGCCCACTTCCCACGAGATGTCTTTATCTGGGTGTCTCATAGGCTTCTTAAACTCAAAATGTCCAAAATGGAATTAAGAAGCTACCCCCTCCTCCAGACTTGGTCTTCCATTAGCATCCACCCAGATGCTCAAATCCTGGAAATCAGTCCAGTTGCCTCTTTGGGGATAGCCAATCAGTCACCGAGTCCTGTCAGTTTTTCTTCTAAATACTTCTCCACCTCCTTCAACTGTCAATGCAGTCATCCACATCCCAGCTCTCCTTATCTTTGCCCTGGACCTCTGTAGTAGGTCATTTGTGAAATGGCATCCTAAAGCCTCTTGCACAATTCTTGTGAGGATTTTCGATAAAGTATCTCTCAAGAGTATTACCCAGTGCCTGGCAGATCTTCAACGAGGAGAATTTCTGTGATGATATCGTTGTGGGAGCATGTGGCTGTGTAGGCTTCTCACTCTTTTCCTGTCTCTTGCTCTCTCTGCCCAGGGCAGCATCTTATCACAGCAGTTGCCGACCATCTGTTTGGGCTGAAGACAACATCTTGGTGAGCAGGAGGCATAAGCCTAACTGTAGGACATGGGTTCCTGACTGCCAGCTCCTCTCCCAGTAGTGAGTTAGGGAGCAGGAGGATGAAAGAAAGAGTAGTGTTCAAAATCTGCTGTGTTCTCCTGTTCCCCTTGAAGATGGGGTGGTGGGTGACCTTGTGTTTCTTAGGGGAAACATGAGGATGAGAGAAGAGACATCTGCCTTTGCTTAGGAAAGAACATGGAATTTGGAGCCCAGATACCTAGCGGGTGAATCCTGGCTGCATGACCTTGATCATGTTCCTTAATACCCCTCACCTGTAAGATGGAAATGGCAGTCTCTACTTTGCAAGATTTTGTGGGGATTACATAACAGCATTTACACGAATGTTCTTTGTAAACTATAAACTTTCCTGTATTATTATTCTTGTCATCATCAGCATCCTGTGACCACTCTACTTCTTCTGGCAGGGAGTTAGGGCGACTCCGGAGTGTAATTGAGCTGGACAGCCCCTCTGTGACTGCAGAGCAAGTAGCTGCCATTGAGCAGAGTGTCAATGAAAAAATCAGAGATCGGCTGCCTGTGAATGTGCGAGAGCTGAGCCTGGATGATCCTGAGGTGGAGCAGGTGAGGGAGAACCAGTGGGGTGGCTTCTGTAGAATGGCCCTTGGAGGGCTCCTCATTGAAATTCAGACAGCCCTTCTCCTTCCCCTGCATTCCAGGTGAGGGCCCGGGGTTTGCCGGATGATCATGCTGGGCCCATTCGAGTTGTTACCATCAAGAGCGTTGATTCCAACATGTGCTGTGGGACCCACGTGAGCAATCTCAGTGACCTTCAGGTAGGCGAGGAAGGGCTCTTGAATGGTTGGGAGAGGGGGTGTCGGGGCTGGGGGACCACGACAGGCTGGAAGTGAGAGAGGGGGACAATTGAGGAGTCCCAAGTGAAATCACTTCTTTATTGCTTGCAAGCTGGGGGAGGTCTGGGGTCTCCTACCCTCAGGCCCAGCACCCACTGCGGTTTATGCGTGTGTGTGTGTGTGTGTGTGTGTGTTACCCCATTGCCTCATGTAGGTCATTAAAATTCTGGGCACTGAGAAGGGGAAAAAGAACAAAACCAACCTGATATTTCTGGCTGGGAACCGGGTGCTGAAGTGGATGGAGAGAAGTCATGGAACTGAAAAAGCACTGACCTCTCTGCTTAAGTATGCCCCCTCCTATTTCTCCTGTTTCTTAGATCCTGGACACCCCAGAGCTTAGCTCTCCTACCTGTAAGGTAGACAGAATTATCTCTTATCTCTGGGGGGTAAGATGCAATCATAAATGATAAAGCGCTTTGGATAGTAAATCAGATGCACACAAGATGGTTTGTTCCTTTATATCCTCTCCCCAGTTGCCTATGAGGCCTCCTTGGAATGTCCCCAGGTCCCCTTCTGGA
This sequence comes from Ceratotherium simum simum, assembly GCF_057802395.1. Taxonomy (NCBI): domain Eukaryota; kingdom Metazoa; phylum Chordata; class Mammalia; order Perissodactyla; family Rhinocerotidae; genus Ceratotherium; species Ceratotherium simum. The sequence goes on along the minus strand of NC_141915.1, from coordinate 42,070,806 downwards.
GGGAAATACTATCAAGAAGGGCATCATTGATTTACGCCCAACACCAAAAGCAACTGGGGAGCTGGGCAGGTCTCCACAGACCTTTCTCTTGGCAGGTGTGGAGCAGAGGATCACGTGGAAGCAGTGAAAAAGCTACAGAACTCCACCAAGCTCCTGCAGAAGGTGATTTATTCCCTGGAGGGTGGAGAGGGTGTGGGCTCTGCCTGGAGTAGACTCCCCAGACTCAACCTCTCGGCCTAACCAGATGTGTAGTTTGTCAGAGTGGAGAGTGAGGGGAGAATGAAGTAGAGGGAAGCTAGTGCGCCCTCTCATTATCCTTTCTGCCTGTCTGCTGAGTTATGGCATCCATTTCAGAACAACCTGAATCTGCTCAGAGACCTAGCTGTGCACATTGGCCACAGCCTCAGGAACAGCCCAGACTGGGGAGGAGTGGTTGCCTTACACAGGTGAGAGACAAGGCAGGGGGCGTTGGGCTTAGGGCTCAGCTTCTCCCCTGTGTGTTGTGCATGGTGGGAGGTGGGTTGCTCACTGGTATTCTCAAGGCTGAGTAGACCCTAAGAAATGTGTTACCTACTAGATTTCCTGGGTTTGATATAAACATCTGCACTACAATACTGTAACTTTCATTAGCACCTTCCCTCACCTCCTTCACCATCTAATAGATCTCCACTTATCTGGGTGAATCATATTTAAGGGAGACAGAAACAAACGCAAAGCTTGTTATAAACTGCTGAGGCTGAGAAGGATGTTTTGCTGCCCCTCGGCTAGCACTCGCTCTTTTTTGCTAAGGGAGTCTGGGACTTTGCACAAACAGACAGCAGGGAAGCCAGCCTCACGAGGAGGAGTGGGCTTCTTGTGGTTTCCCAGCTGCCACTTTAACCTAGATCTCATGTCCGTGTCCTCTGTTTTAGGAAGGAGGGTGATTCTGAGTTCATGAATATCATTGCCAATGAGATTGGGTCAGAGGTAAGAGGAGCATGAGATTCTCTATCCACCCTGGGTAGAGACCTAAGGGGGGGGCATTAGGTTATGCTGAAGTCCCTCCACATGTACACATGAAGAGTAGGGTACCAGTCGAGCTCTGTTTTAGGTGCCAGGCTAGGTCTGTGGTATGGATCTTTCTGGGGCTGTGACATTTATCAGCTTCTGACCTCCTTTTGTCAGAGCTGGAACTCCTTCAAGCCACCCACATTTATGTGTGCCGAGGGCCTGATTTTAGAAATAAGGGGGTTGGCTAGGCCCTTTGTTTTTTGTTTTTTTTTTAAAGATTTTATTTATGTATTTTTTTCCCCCAAAGCCCTAGTAGATTGTTGTATGTCATAGCTGCACATCCTTCTAGTTGCTGTATGTGGGACGTGGCCTCAGCATGGCCGGAGAAGTGGTGCGTTGGTGCGCGCCCAGGATCCGAACCTCGGGCCACCAGCAGTGGAGCGCGCACACTTAACCGCTAAGCCACAGGGCCAGCCCCTTGGCTAGGCCCTTTGAAGGCCTTCCCTTCCCTTTTCCTTTGCCTCTGGTTTCATCTGCCCCTCTCTGTCCTGACAGTCTGGAGCTTAGTGATTTCTAGGTCTCTCTTTTGCATTTACTCCAAAAACACTTTTTGGAATACCTACTCTGGGCTGAGCGGTGTGTATGTCTCTTTTCATCATTCTGTGTAGAGAGTACTGATTCTCAAGGAGCTCACTGTCTAGTATGGGAGACTAGCATGGATGTTGGCATTTACAGTTTAGGGTGGTGAATGCTAGAGGCGGAGGAGCACATTATCTGAAAGGGTGGGGAGGCTTCAGGGGAGGGAGCCTTGAAGAATACTTAGCGGTCATCAACAGAGAAGGGAGCAAATGCCGCCAGGCAGAGGGAAACAGAGGTTTTGGCAATGGCAGGCACAGGCTGCGAGGGGGGAGGGTGGTTGCCAGGCTACAGAAGTTGGCAGGAGTCAGATTCCTAAAGGCATTTTATGCTTGGTCATGTCAGCAGCTTTCTGCCTCCTTACTGTTCAACCTAAGTTTCTTATAGTCACTCATAGAGTTTCTTGGCCCTGGTGGGCCAGAGTGGAGGGGCTGCATTATCGCCCATCAGGAACCTCGCTTGTGGTTTGGGGGGGAAAATCTGTTGTTTTTCTTTTTTTCTAAGTTGAGATATAGTTGACATATGACATTGTATAAAGTGTACAATGTATTGATTTGATACATTTATATGTTGCAATATGATAAAAAAAAAATCTGTTACTGAGACTGAGGAGAGTACAGGATTTGGGGCTTGACCCACATTCTTAAGTATCAGAACTCATCTCCTTGTTTTGCCTCCTAGGAGACCCTCCTGTTCTTAACCGTGGGTGATGAGAAAGGTGCTGGGCTCTTCCTACTGGCAGGGCCAGCTGAGGCCGTGGAGACCCTGGGGCCCAGGTGATCCTCTGTGGACTGCTTTGCATGGGTGGGAGAGGCTGTAAGCCTAACCTACTAATACAGCCCTTTCCTGATGCAAAGGGCCCGCACATCTGCCGTATCATTTGGATTCACATCACAGGCACGTGAGATGGGCTGAGCAGAAGTAATCATCACCACCATCATTCCCACTTTTACAGATGAGGGACGGCACCTCGTGTGCCTCAGACCTCAGTTACAGTGGCAGAACTGAGACTCAAAGCCAGGTCTTTTGGCTCCAAATCTCATGTGCTTTCTTTTTTTTCATTTAGAAATTGAGATTCGTAAGAGATACATGAATACAGGTGCTGGATTATCAGTAGGCAGATGAAGCAGGTGCTCAAAGAGGCACAAGTTCTTTGGGGAAGAAGAATTGGGATTTTGAAACTAAATCAAAATAGGCGTTGATGCAGTTGTTATGGAAAAATTAGAACTTTGTGGAACTTCTTTACCTTTATGTTATTGTTTATAGTTTGTTATTTTAAGTTAGGTATGGAGGTGTAGTGTCCCATGTTCTTTCTGGCGTTTGGGGTTTTCAAAGACCCGATTGGCTCTGATGAATCTCTGTTCATCATAAAACATTGAAGGAAAACACAATTTAAAGCAGAGGTTCCTGACAGGTAGCCAGATATGGCCTATTGACTGGTTTGGCCAGCATACTATTTTAAACTTTCAAAATTAGTTTCTACATTTTAAAATTACCACTTTTTTACATAGAAATATAGAATTCCAGCTTTTCTCAAAAAAGGAGGGAAAAAAGGCATGCTCTGGCAACGCTGGGCTTACGTTCCCGCGTGGTAGTAGCTTGGAGGAACTGAGTAGTGGCCACCGCCTTCAGACAGGACAGGCTTGTCCGAGTTTCCACAGTCCCCCCTTTCTCTCTCACCCCTAGCTTGCTTCGCTGCTGCTCCCCACAGGCGTTATGTCTGCAGCCCCTACCCCTGGTGTCTGCAGTCCCATACCCCTAGTGTATACTCACCCTGCTCCATGGAGGTTACCATAATTGATCTAACCCATTTCTAGACACTTCTGTTGTTTTCCAGTTATTTACTCTTAGAATAAACATAGTACATGTATCTTTGTGCACACATGCAGGTATTTTTAGTAAGGATTTCTGGAGGCCATTTACTCTTCCTCTGTCTCCCCCTGGCCCTTGGGGAAAGACTTAGGGCTGCCCTTGGTTTTTCTGTGGTTTCTCCTACAAAGACCTCCTCCCTGGCTGTGTCTCTGCTCCCCAGGGTGGCTGAGATCCTGGAAGGCAAAGGAGCCGGGAAGAAAGGCCGCTTTCAGGGCAAGGCCACCAAGATGAGCCGGCGTCCAGAGGTGCAGGCGCTTCTCCAGGACTACATCAGCACGCAGAGCGCCGAGGAGTGAGGATTCGGGCACCTCTCTGGCCTCCTGCCGCTGAGACCAGGCCTCTTGTGACCACAGAAAGAGTCTCTTGGATAATAAAATAGTTTGACTTGAAATGATTCTGGTACCATGTATACCTATGTGACTAATTTACACAGCATAGTCCAGTGTGAAATAAATATCTGTTGGTGAGTAAACGGCTTTCTGATTTGGCCCCTGTTAGGCGTAACTGATGTGAGTGAGTGTTATGTTGACGAGGTGTGCTCATTTATTGAAACCCAGCTGAAAGCTTTTTTCACGCAGAAATACAGCTGCCTGAGGAGACTGCGGGTCAGTCTGGAGGCTCGACCTAGGGCTTAGATTCATGATCTTGTTTTCTTTTCTCTTTTTTTCTTTTTTTTTTTTTAAAGATTTTATTTATTCAGTTTTTTTTCCCCCCAAAGCCCCAGCAGACAGTTGTATGTCATAGGTTCACATCCTTCCAGTTGCTGTACGTGGGACTCGGCCTCACGTTGGACGGAGAAGTGGTGCCTCGGGGCGCCCCCGGGATCCGAACCCAGGCCGCCAGCATCAGAGCGCGCGCACTTAACCGCTAAGCCACGGAGCCGGCCCTCTTTTTTTTTTTTTTTAAAGATTTTATTTATTTTATTTTTTCCCCCCAAAGCCCCAGTGGATAGTTGTATGTCGTAGCTGCACATCCTTCTAGTTGCTGTATGTGGGACTCGGCCTCAGGATGAACGGAGAAGTGGTGCCTCGATGCGCACCCGGGATCCGAACCCGGGCCACCAGCATCGCAGCGCGTGCACTTAACCACCAAGCCACAGGGCCGGCCCTCTTTTTTTCTTATTTCTTTTCCTAGTCCTGTGTTTCAGAACTAAAAAGTATCAGTGACTTTGCAAATAGGTCAAGAAGCCACAAAAATGTACAGTAGAAAGATGCTGCAAGCTTGTTATTGAGACAGAAAAAGATACCATGGAAAACTAACCCAAGGAAAGCCTGGTATAGCATTATTAATATTAGATGAATGAGACTTTAAGAATCACTAGAGATCAAGAGGACATGTCATGATAAAAGGAAGATGAACTAGTTCTAAATGTGCACGTATCTCATAACAGCCTCAAAATACGTAAAGCAGACATTGACAGATCTAAAAGGAGAAAGGGACAAATCCACAGTTGATAGAAGATTTAAACTCATCTTTCAGTAACTGATAGAATAAGAGGAATTTTGTTTTTTGACTTGGGTGCGCTTATATAGGTGTTTGCTTTATAATTATTCATTATAGTCTACATTTATGTTTTATTCCATGAGGTTGTATTTCACAATTTAAGAATACAACTAAAAAAATTGTGGTTCTGTCACTTACCTTGGGAAAGTTACCTTGCCTTTTCAACCTTCAGTTTCCTTACCAGTAAAATGGTGATAATGGCAGTACCCAGTTCCCTGGGGTGTTGTGACATACTCAACTGTAAGTGCTCAAGAAGGCCGCTTTGTGGATTCCCGAGATGACCTAAGAACACGTCATTTTTGATTACTTAGTGTTCTCTTCCTCTTTACCTGCAGATTGGGAAATGATTGCAAATGCAGGAGTAGCTGCCCTCCCACCACCCCTGGGTGAGCCCCCTCCCTGCGCAGTGCTGCTGTGGACGTGGGTGCGTGTGGCCTGTGTGCTTTCCTGAGTTACTTTGGAACCATGATTGAGCCCAGGGAAGGCTTCTTTTGAACCCAGCAGCTACTGGCAAATAGCTTCAGTTTAGGTGTTCATCTCATTGTTCACACAAGGACTTTATTCAGGTAAAATTCCCACACGAGGAAATGTGCTGTTCCTGCTAGAGAAACTGAGGCAGGCAGGGGACATGGCTTCAGAGAATTTTGCTGGAAGGAGTTGAGTGGTCACCTAGTGCAGTGGCTTCCAAACGTGTTTTCTTTTCAATTTAAATGAAAGCAGTTTTCCTTCATGAAGTCTTCCATATAGAAGCCTGATATAGAAATAGATGAAAGATGCGCTGATCTGGTTAGAACAGGGACTGGAGGCTTAGAGTTCTTCAGGCCCTCAGGAAGGCTCTGAGGTGCCTCCATGGAGCCACAGGGCACCATCTGAAAACCACCGATTCAGTGTCACCGCCTGATTTCAAGGAGGTTCAGGGAAGTTAGGTGCCAATGGTACATAATTAGTAATAGCCCCATAGTGCAATAAGCTCCTGAGGTAGTTATTTAAAAAGGTTAACTTCAAATTTAACAAGTAATTTTTAATGTGCCATTCCATTTCAAAATGTAGGCAAATCCCCCTGAACAGCCCTTGCCTTCTTCCTCACAGGGCATGTCAGTCATGATGTTTGGAGTGGTGCTGGTCCTTCAAATCAAACTTACAGTTGGATCCTGGGTCTCCTGATGAAGTTATGTGGTTACATGTGTGTGTGATATCATACTGGTAGAAAGTTCAGGGTACAAATGAATAAAAATGTAGTCTGCAAAACCAGGAAATTTGTGATACTCCTTTCAGTCTTTAAAAGAGGGAACATTTTATCACAAGTTACCTCTTATCTATACACACAATGCCAGGGCTGGCCCGGTGGCGCAGCGGTTAGGTGCATGCACTCTTCTTTGGCAGTCAGGGGTTCGCAGGTTCAGATCCCGGGCACGCACCAATGCACCGCTTGTCAAGCCATGCTGTGGAGGCGTCCCATATAAAGTAGAGGAAGATGGGCACAGATGTTAGCCCAGGGCCAGTCTTCCCCAGCAAAAAGAAGAGGATTGGCAATGGATGTTAGCTCAGGGCTGATGTTCCTCACACACACACATGCACACAATAAATAAAAATAAAAAATAAAATAGCAACAATAAAAAAAAATAAACAGTGCCAATTTTAGGAGCTGTCCAGTACTAATTCCCAATTTTCTTTTTTTTCTTTTTTTTTTTTTTTGTGAGGAAGACTGGCCCTGGGCTAACATCTGTTGCCCATCTTCCTCTTTTTGCTGAGGAAGATTGACCCTGAGCTAACATCTATGCCCATCTTCCTCTATTTTGTATGTGGGACGCCACCACAGCATGGCTTGATGAGCAGTGTGTCGGTCCACGCCCGGGATTCGAACCTGTGATCCCTGGGCCACCGAAGTGGAGCGTGCGAACTTAACCACTACACCACTGGGCTGGCCCTTAATTCCCAATTTTCCAACTAGATTCCAGATCTTTCTAGGACTGTCCTAAGTGAGATCACAAAATCAAAACAGAATTCCAGGCCTGGAAGGAACCTTAGAGATTGACAATCTGATCTGGCAAATGAGGAGATAAACTCTTTTTTTCTTTATTGTGGTAAAATAAACATAATATAAAATTTACCATTTTAACCATTAAAGGAGATAAACTCTTTTTTTTTTTTTAATCCCCCAAAGCCCCAGTAGATAGTTGTATGTCATAGTTGCACATCCTTCCAGCTGCTGTATGTGGGACGTGGCCTCAGCATGGCCCGAGAAGCAGTGAGGTGGTGCGTGCCCGGGATCTGAACCTGGGCCGCCGGTAGCAGAGTGCGCGCGCTTAACCGCTAAGCCACGGGGCCCGCCCAAAGGAGATAAACTCTTTAGTGACTTCTCTAAAGGTATGCCACCAGAGGGTAGAGCCCTGGTAGGAATCTTGTCCCTGAACTTTTGTGTGACCTCTTCCTACCACAGCCTACTGCCTCAAAACTCGAGGTTTTGTAACCCAGGTGACCTTGTACTTGTTCTACAAATAATGCACAAACTCCAGTTACATGTGAGCAATTAAAACAGCTGAGTCAATGATGGGCCCAAATCCGATATTGCCACATACAGTGATAAACATTTAGCCCCTCATTTGGGGAATAAGTTCTCATTGGTGTTGGCAAAAGTTATTCATCTTTATAATTAAGATCTTAAACGGAAATTGACCTTACATTCAGATCCAGCCACAATTAACTTGAGCCAGAACAAATGGTCAAGGCACAGACAGCCAGGATGCAATGACAGAAGAGAAATAAGGAGAAAACTGACACCTAGGGGAGATAAACTGTGGCTGTGGTTGTGGGCAGCTGTTTCTGTATTCTTCTAACCCTGAGAGAAGCATCACTAAATGAGCTTCTGGCTGTAAACATGCTTTAAGGAGAGAGAAGTGAAGTTGCATAGACTGGACCTCTGGGTCAATACAGCTCTGGTGGGCAATCATTTGTTCCTCATGTTTCAAGAGACCTTAAGGAGAGAATGGCAGGTTCTAATCTGTCTTCTCCCAAAGTGAAAGAAGCTGAAACAGCTTGTCTGGTAAGATTGAAAGCCACAAGGCAGCCTACATGGCAGGGACAGGAGTCTGGAGTCAGAGGACTTCAGCTGGATCCAGGAGGCAGATTAGCAGGAGAGCTGGGCTGCAGGTAGGTGGCCAGAAGGAAGAGGAATTTGAGTTTCTGAGGCAAAATTTAGGCATTGATGCTGCATCAGTACGCTGCCTAGGCATCATCAAGAGATTTTTAAAATGTATTTTTTAAGAGCCAGCCCTGATGGCCTAGTGGTTCAAGTTTGGCGTGCTCCACGTTGGTGGCCCGGGGCCTGGTTACCACTCGTCTGTCAGTAGTCATGCTGTGGCGGCGGCTCACCTAGAAGAACTAGAAGGGCCTACAACTCTAATATACAACTATGTACTGGGACTTTGGGGAGGAAAAAAAAAAAGAGAGGAAGATTGGCAATAGATGTTAGCTCAGGGAAAATCTTTCCCAGCAAAAAAATTCCCCCCAAAACCAAAAGAAATTCTTATCTAAAAAGAAAATAAAAAGATGTATTTTATAAAAGTCTTCCCCCAACCCTGCTCTTGAGCCACCCAATTTCCCTTGCCAGAGACAACCACTGTTATGAATTTTTTATGTATCCTCTGGTAGTATTTTTCCATAGGTGTGTACAAATCTCCCCTCTTGTGGCACATACTCACACTCCTCTACTTCTTGCTTTTCTCAGTTAAATGAGTGTCATGTTTTAAGACAAAACCATAGTATAGACGTCATGCAGCACAAAATGGATTCATTGGTGGGAGATGGGGAAGTATTTGCTTCACAGAAGGTTCCTTACTTACGGAAGGACTCAGGCAGATTCCCTTGAACAGAGACCTGTGTGAATTCATTTTCTCATGTGTATGTGAGATCTCCCTCTATCCCTTTATGTTTCTGTTTCATCAGGGTGTCATCAAAACAGCAACGGATTGGAGGCCACCCTTGCTTGCCACCACTCAGGTGGGTTCTGGTCACCTAGACCTAGAGTGACTGCATCATTTATTATCCAAATTTGGGCACTTCTGAGAGTGAACGGGGTGCCCCACACATCACGCCAGCACCAAAGTCACAAACCAGGACTGTCCAAGACAAATCAGGGGGTCTGGTCTCCCTGCTGAGACTCCCTGAGCTTCAGTTTCTTGACCTGAATATGGGGGTGCGAATACGGCATCCTAAGAGAGAAGGAACTTTCTGAAATAACTCAATTAGGAGAATATATAAATGAACAAATTATGTGAAAAACATTAATTAGTTGTATAAACAAAGGGAAAATAAAGTAGCATTTTTTTTTAAATTTTTAAAAAATTTTTTGTTTATTGCAGTAACATTGGTTTATAACATTGTAAAAATTTCAGGTGTACATCATTATACTTCTATTTCTGCATAGATTACATCATGTTCACCACCAAAATACTAATTACAACCCATCACCACACACATGTACCGAATTATCCCTTTCACCCTCCTCCCTCCCCCCTTCCCCTCTGGTAACCACCAATCCAATCTCTGTCTCTATGTGTTTGTTTATTGTTGATATTATCTACTACTTAATGAAGGAAATCACACGGTATTTGACCTTCTCCTGACTTATTTCACTTTGCATTATACCCTCAATGTCCAGCCACGTTGTCACAAATGGCTGGATTTCATCGTTTCTTATGGCTGAGTAGTATTCCATTGTGTATATATACCACATCTTCTTTATCCATTTGTCCCTTGATGGGCACTTAGGTAAAGCAGCATTTTTGAACTGGTGATGTCATTCACCCCTGTCAAAGGACCCTAAACCCATGGCCTGGGGAGAGGAGGGGAGGAACAGTTTGTTTTCAGGGCACCGGGGGATTGTTCTTCCTGAGGTTCACCAGAAAACAAAGCGGAATGAGTTTAATCATTTGTTAGAGTAACATTAAATGAACACAAACAGAATAATAAGTATTTTATTAAGTAACACAAAAGGTGATAGATGTACATACACACACACATAGATTATATATTCTGGAACATTGTTATAACCCACTCTTACAGCATAGAAATAGCGAGAAGGGCACCTTCTTGTCTTCTAAGCAAGTTTTACTTATGACTCAAGTACCTATAAATCGCTGAAGACATAGATGCTGTGGCCCTTCACGAAGGTGAGGGTCTCCTGGGTAACTGGCTGTGTACATATAAGTACTGGGTCACATGTTAGTATGAAAAATGAAAGATGGACACAGAGCAAGAGACAGACTGAATTCAGGAAGGCATTGTGCTCAGATGTCCTGCAGCCCTGTTCCACCCTTTAGTCCAGAGTAGAAACCAGTGAGTTGGCCAAGCTATGCTAGAATGCCAGGTCTTTTCCTTAATAAGAACTTAAATAGGGCCGGCCCTGTGGCTTAGCGGTTAGGTGCGTGCGCTCCGCTGCCGGCGGCCTGGGTTCGGATCCCGGGTGCGCACCGAGGCACCGCTCCTCCGGCCATGCTGAGGCCGCGTCCCACATGCAGCAGCTGGAAGGATGTGCAGCTATGACAGACAACTATGTACTGGGGCTTTGGGGGAAAAATAAATAAATAAAATCTTTAAAAAAAAAAAAAAAAAAAAGAACTTAAATAAACTCCAGGGCCCTGATGGGAAAACAGAGAGCCCAGCATACCCCAATGAAAAACTCTCTTGCAGAAAGCTTCTGTGTCTCTCATTTCTTTCCTGAATTTTATCCAAACTATGACTCAATGGAGGGCAACCAGGGCTATCTGGGAAAAATGATGGAGAAGTTTCCTTCTTTCTCTAGAAATGTCTGCACCTTCTGTGCAGACTACTGGCTGGCAGGGTACCAGGCTCTCAACTTTAAGGAACAAGAGTGAGTCTTAGTTAACTGACCTGGGCCTGTGTCCAGAGCAGAAGAGGCGCTCACAGAGGCAGCCTTCTCTCGCTTTTGCTGAGCCCTTTCATTAACTCCCTGCAGAAATGACCTGCAGCCAAGCCTTGCTGGTAAATATTGTCTTCAAACACCAACCTCAAAGCCAAGTGTTTCAGAAACAAGGGAAGAGTCAACATTTTCTTCTGTGAAAACGAAAGTCCCTCCTCCTTTCATATCATCTGTTTTTATTGTTGTTGTTGACTTGTGTATATAATAAACAGTCACAGAATTCATTTCTTCATTTATTCAACAGATATTTATTGAGAGTGCAGTGCATGCCGGACACTGTTCTAGGAACTGGGCCACAGTGGTGAATAATACAGCTGCAGTCACTGTTCTGATGGCATTTACAGCGATGCAGAAGAAAGACAGGAAAGAGGCAAGCAAATAAATGTAAAATTACACATTCTGTTAAGTCAAAGAGGAAAAGAACAGGGTGAAGCAAAAGAGAATAAGGAGGGGAGGAGAGCAGAGGGGGCCTGTGGCAGTGACAAAGGAGGCTTGGGGAGAATTTAGTCCCCTCGTGATCTCCAGCATCCAGGCCATCTCAAATAAAGCAGTGTGCTTATTAGGCAAACAAAACTAGTTTGTTTTAAGACAACCCTGCTGGTTTCGCTTCCAACCAGATGGCCATCGCTGAGTCCCTTCTTGATAGAAATTCTGGAGCTGTGAATTGTCCTCAGCCCCAGAAGGTGACCAGGGTTTTGAAGAGGCTACTGGGTTTACCCATGAGTGGTCCATACTTTGGGCAGCTTTTACGTGGCTGTTACAAGGAGGCAAAGAGTGAGACAGACATGAAGCTTCTGTTGCTCTTCAGCCAAATGAGCCTCTCCCATCACTGCTGGGCCATTTTTTCTGACACCCAGAGGCCCACCTCCCTCCCTGTTAGCAGGAGGCAAATGCTGTGTTACACCTCAGCAGAAAGAGGGTGACAAACACACAACAGTCTGAAAAAGACCTCATGAACTCAGGGAAGGTGTGCTTGAGAAAACCTCTGCCAACTGCAGTTCTAAGTAGTGAAAAGCAGACTTCAGTGCCACTGAGCAATTTTTATTTTATTACTGTTTGGTCTTATTAAATTATTGGTTGGTATTAAACCGACACTGATACACTTCTTCCAGGCATTGTTCTAAGCACTTAATAAACACCAACTCGTTTAATTCTCGTAAGAACTCCATGAGCTAGGTCTTGTTGTCGTCTCCATTTTACAGATGAGGATAATGAGGCACAGAGAGGTATAGAGCTTACCTGAGGTCACTCAGCTAGTAAATGGCAGGGCATATCTTTGAACCAGCAGCCTGGCTCCCGACTCCATCTGCCTAATCACCATGCTGTGTGGCCTCTCGGTTAGGTCGACTAATATACTTGAAAAGATCACACAAATTATAGATGTGACCAATATCTTTTCTTTTATAAGCGAGCATCTCTCTCATGGTTAAATAAGTGATTTCAGGACAGGGGCATTTAAGGATCTTGAGGCTGTCTGGTGCTTTTGGCAAGGAAAAAGGATCAAATAAATAAGCTATAAATAGAGGTGAAAACCTTCCATTATAGTGTTGCCATGTGGCCTTTAATTTTGCCTCTCTTAGGGCGGGTGCATACATTATGATGCTGGAACTGAAGAGCTGGGGGGTTATCCTTTCGGGGTCCAAAATATAAGCCCCTAATTCCCTACATTTAATTCTAAGCCTGTTTTTCTTCCATTTTATTGTTACTCTGGTCTCGCTCTCTATGGAGACAGTATTACATGTGTTTCACCAATGGAGCTAGAAAAAGTGTATTTTTCCTATTTTGGAACCTTGGTGTGAATGGATTGGGGATTTCCACTCAGCTGAAAAATCGCCTTGCTGGAAAAGTTTAGCTGCCCCGTTTTTCTTTGCTTCGTCTTTGCTGTCTGTTACCAGCAAAATTAACTCATCCTGATGTTTTGCATGAAAACTAATTTTGAATTTCTCCTGCTCTTGTAATTTGCTTTTTGCTTCAGACCAGAATCTTTTAGCAGCCTGGGTCCCAACACCCAGGCACGATCTTTTGCAATTTAACAGCAGAGGGTGCTGTGAGCCTGTGGTTGCCGAGGCCTCTGCCAGGAAAAAAAAAAAAGATAAAAGGGCCTCTGTTAATTCAGCCAGCCTGAGAGAAGGCTTCTAATCATCTTATTCCCTTCTTGCTTCTGCAGACTTTCTCTGGGGGGTGTGGAGTAATCAGACGTTTCCCAAAATGCAAGCAGGGAATCAAGAGATGAGGTGTGGCTTTCTGGAAAGGATTTGTCATTTGTGTTTTTGAGAGTTTTAACCCTTCTCCGATTAAATTGATGCTTGGTATTTTATGCATTTAACTCCACCAAGACCAGAGACTCTGAATAGTGCTGGCCCCTAACTTAATTCAGAAAATAGCATTCATTGTTCCCATTTTCCAAGGCTCTCTCTGAATTCCTTTGTACTGATTCTATCAATGGCTACAAGAGAACAAACAACATTTTTTTCTTTTTTTCATCCTTTTTTAAGCAGAGGCTTGAATGTTATCTCCAGGTTGTCTCTCAATTTTTTTTCATCTTCCTGAAATTCTGCATCTTTGATTCATTTTTTTTCAGCTTCTTGACTTTCCACAGCTCTTTCAACTCTTGATTCTTGATAGAAAGCAACAATGAAGTTCCATATTTCTGACTAGTTCAGTTATCCTTTGCTTTCTAAGCAAGTTTACTTTATAAAAATCTAGATGCTCCCCAGTGATAAATCCATAGGTGATTTATTTTTATAAAACCCTTTACAATAGACTTTCATGGCAAGACGTGTTGATGAGTTCATAATATAAGCTGATGGACACACGTTGAATTTGTTCACTACTCCTTACAAGCATAGAGTGGCTCTATCTTGGAGAGCTGGCTTCAACTATTTCTACGTGGTTTCACAGCCACTGTGAGAGAGAGGGCTACGAGGAGGCAGAGGGAGCTTGTGCAACATGTGAGGAAAACTGTGGCTGCAAAGACTGGCCTCTGATGGCATCAGCAGTCACCCGGAGTATAAACCTTGACACGTTTCTAGACATGAGCAAAATAGGGATCCTGGTAGGCAGACGAGCACTCAGGTTACGGCCTGTGCTGCTTTGCTGGAACAAACACACACACTATTTGATTTGATTTGATGTTTTGGGTGAACGCCAGCAAAACGAGAGAAGAATTCAAGAAAGAGGACAACACAGGATGTAAGAAACAGCAAAACTGAGTAAGGACCATAGGTAGAGATATTGCGATGTTACAGCTGTGTCATGTGAGAACGAACACTGAAGTCCCTGATGAGCTGAAGGCATGTGTTGTATCTTCCAAGGAGAAAAGGGAAAGACAATTAGAAACTTCTAAAACAAACCAAAAAGATGCACTGTTCAAGAAGGTCATGGTCTGAAAACAAAGCAAGCCGTAATTTTGAAATGAATTTGAGAACTGACGAAGCAGAAGGGGCAGTATTTTCTGTACCACGGAGGACAAGCCTCTTTTAGTCAGGTAATTTGGGGTGGGGGTGGGGGAACAGTGGGACTGGCGGATGCTCTGATTTCCTGTACAGTCATTTTGGATTTACAGAAGTTGCTAACCACAATGGTTTCCCCGTGATGTGCTTTGTTGTTTCTTTTTCCTTTGACTGCCTTTTACAGGAGAGTTTTATAGGGTATTTTTAGACGTATTCAAATTATTTACCAATTGCTACAGCCTGAGCACTGATCATTTTCAATAAACATTTACTGACTGCCTACCATATGCCAGGCACTATTTTAGGTGCTTGGAATACATCTGTGAACAAAACAACAATTCCTGCCCTAGTAGAGTTTATATTTCGGTGATTCAGGCACAGAATAAACAATAAATAAAATCAATAAGTAAACACAAAAGAAAAAAGGTAGATGGGAAGGGAAGGAGGATTGGGAACGCAGAGGGTAGGAGGGGAGAGGAAGGAGGTAGGGTAGGTTGAAATTTTAAATAGGGTGATCACGGAAGGCCTTACTGAGGAGAAGAGAATTGAGCAAGACTTGTTGGAGGTGAGGGCATCAGGCAAGCAGGGATGCGCAGAGCACGGGGGCAGAGGGAGCAGCTGGTGCCAAGCCCTAAGGCTGGAGTGCACCTGGCCTGCTCGGAAGGCCAGGAGCCAGAATGGCTGGAGTGAGATAGTGGCTTAGAGAGGTAAGGGGCCTCGTGGACCCCTGGGAAGAGTACAGCTCTTACTCTGAGTGACAACCCACTCACTGAAGCATTTTAAGTACATGGGCCAGAGTCTGACTTTCATTTTAAAATAATCACTGCGACTGCTCTGTTGAGTCTAATGCTGTAATCCAGGTGAGAGAAGCTGATGGCTTGAATCCAGGTGAGAAGTGGTAAGTCTGGATATACCTGAAGGTATAGCCATAGGGACTTCCTGACTGATTGGATACGGGAGTGAGGGAGAGAGAGGAGTGAAGGACCACCCCTGGGCTTCAAGGGTGGCGTCAGTCAGGGAGGGGCTGGGGCGGAGGCGCTGGCCCTGGGAGCCCCTTGCTAGGCCCTTCATTGCTGTGGCGGTGTTGGGAGGATCCTGGGGGAGGCGCCAGGACAGCCGGGGCACTTAGGGAGCTCTGCGAAGGCTGCGTGTCTCTTCCAGTGCAGGCTGGATATTGTACTTATGGCTCAGTTTTTCTTGGAGAATGAACCTAAAAGTAGGCTTTGATCTTAAACTTAAAAAAAAATTTTTTTTTGTGAGGAAGATCAGCCCTGAGCTAACATCTGATGCCAATCCTCCTCTTTTTGCTGAGGAAGACTGGCCCTGGGCTAACATCCGTGCCCATCTTCATCCACTTTATATGGGATGCCGCCACAGCATGGCCTGACAAGCGTTGCCTCGGTGTGCGCCCGGGATCTGAACCCTGGCCGCCAGCAGCAGAGCGTGCGCACTTAACCGCTACGCCACAGGGCTGGCCCCTAAACTTTTTTTTAATTAAAACAAAATAGACTTTTGATTATCCAGTTAGTATCAGAGAGATCTTCTGATTTTTTTTTTTTGTGAGGAAGATCCGCCCTGAGCTAACATCTGCCAATCCTCCTCTTTTTGCTGAGGAAGACTGGCCCTGGGCTAACATCCGTGCCCATCTTCCTCCACTTTATATGGGGCCACAGCATGGCTTAGACAGGCGGTGCATCCGTGCGTGCCCGGGATCCGAACCGGTGAACCCCAGGCCGCTGCAGCAGGAGCGCACACACCTAACCACTTGCACCACCGGGCCAGCCCCAAGATCTTCTGATTTTTATGAGATAGTTGACTAAGTTTAACTACCTGGAAACAAATGTTTCTCATTAAGGAACATTAGTTAATTAAAAAAAAGAAGTTTAGTACATGAAAAAGAAAACAAAATTAGGGAAAGCCTGAGACCTTGGGATCCCACAGTTTTTATTTTGCCATTTTGATTGTAAGGATGTTTTAACTCAGGAGACATTTTCTCATAAATACATACTTTTAAATCAGAATTATACCAACATTGATGACTTTTCATTACAACTCTACAAATTGGGGATTAAAAAAAAAGCAGGGTCAGCTCTGGTGACCTAGTGGTTAAGTTCAGTGCTCTCTGCTTCTGTGGCCTGGGTTTGGTTCCCGGGCATGGACCTACACCACTTGCCTGTCAGTGGCCATGCTGTGGCAGTGGCTCACATACAAAAAGAGGAAGATTGGCAACAGATGCTAGCTCAGGGCTAATCTTCATCAGCAAAAAAAAAAAAAAAAAAAGCACAGTGCCCCAACCAACTCTTAATATTTCTCACTTTTTTTTTTAACCTTTAGAGAAATCTCTGCTGTCTGTGAAGTATTTTTCTGAAGTTCAGTAGCTCTTTCAGTTTCCTGTTGACTTATTTTTGGTATATCCAATTCTTATTTCAAAATGTTAGCAGGAGTTATTTCTGGGTAATGAGATTGGAGTGATTTTTATTTTCACCTTTACACTTTTCAGGAGTTTCCAACACTTCTTAGGGAAATGATCTTCTCTGTAATTCCTTTGTGTGATACTTTTCTAACCAGAGAAAGCAAGCACTATAATTTTTCCAAATTAACTTAAAATATCCTTCAAGAACAAATGTCAGCCTCCCAAATGTCAACTCAGCAAAATAATGACAAAAACAGAATGTTCCTTGAAACGCTCTCAGTTATGATTTTATTCCAGAAGAAGTCATTGTCTTAGAAGGATGTCTGGCTGTCAGGAGGCTGCCTTGAACAATGCACGTGGAAAGAATGCTGGGTCTGGTCAGTGTGTGTGTATGTGCGTGTGTGTGTGTTCTGGAGGGTTGTGTTTCCTGCTGTTTATGGAAGGACAGGTTGGTGACCTGGAGTAAGGAGACCAACCCAACAGATACCACTGTCAACAAAGGGACGCCATAATGGTGGTTGGCAAGGCATATGCGGAATACAAAAGAGGGAAATACAATTACATTGCAGATGAGAGATTAAAACTTTAAGCAAAAATACAGTATTGTAGATAAGGTAAATTAAAAGACTTATATTGGAAAAAATAAAAATGCAAAGTTCAATGAGAAAAATTATTGTGAACTCATGGCCTTTAACTGAAATATGTTTTTCTGGTTCTGACCCCGGACTGCAGCCCATTAACGGCAGCGCTTCTGCCAATCCCCTCTTACTAAAGGAAATTGAAACTTCTTGGAGGATGATTCTGTATCTTGGGGCAAAGAAAATTTAGAATGGACCTAGAAAATAAAGATTTCAGGCAGGTGGTGGTAAAAAGATAAGGAAGCTACGGACCAAATTGCAACAATTTTAACATTAAAAAGGAAAAAATAACTACGATGAACTGAAATAAGATGTGTGTGAAAGACCTCAAAACAAAAAAAGTTGATATATGATTTATTAAAAGGGCATATATACCAGAATATGTCCATTTTAATTAACAGAGGAGCGTCGATAAATATGGATTTTTAAAAATTAAGTAAATAGGGCCGGCCCCGTGGCTTAGCGGTTAAGTGCCTGCGCTCCGCTGCTGGCGGCCCCGGTTGGGATCCCTGGCGCGCACCGACGCACCGCTTCTCCGGCCATGCTGAGGCCGCGTCCCACATACAGCAACTAGAAGGATGTGCAGCTGTGACATACAACTATCTACTGGGGCTTTGGGGGAAAAATAAATAAATAAAAAAAATTAAAAAAAAATTAAATAAATAGATTTATACTTTTTTACTATGTAATCAGGAAAGTGTGAATATGAGAAATTAATATGAGGGCTGGCCCTGTGGCTTAGCGGTTAAGTGCACACGCTCCGCTACTGGCCGCCCAGGTTCAGATCCCCGGCAGGCACGGACGCACCACTTCTCTGGCCATGCTGAGGCCACGTCCCACATACAGCAACTAGAAGGATGTGCAGCTATGACATACAACTATCTACTGGGGTTTTGGGGTAAAAAAAGGAGGAGGATTGGCAATAGATGTTAGCTCAGAGCCGGTCTTCCTCAGCAAAAAGAGGAGGATTAGCACAGATGTTAGCTCAGGGCTGATCTTCCTCACAAAAAAAAAAAGAAATTAATATGAGACAAATAGTTCTGGAAAAAGGTAGAAATTGTACCAAGAACAGGAAAGACTGATCAAGACTGATGGCCACACATAATAAACAGATAGAAAGTATGTGTGTGTGAGGGGGTCTTACAATTGACCAATCCCAAAGTTTTCCAAGATGAAGAAGTACCCAAATAGTCTAAAGAGGAGAGATGAAACCTCCAGAGCTCACTGTTAATCATAATGAGATATGATAAAGCATACGTACATTTTTAATAATTGTAACGGACCCGGTCAATACTGCTTATGTGAATAAGACAGTGAGATATGGCTAAGCAAAATTGTAGAATGTACTATTTTGGTGAGAGTCATCAGGTTCTAAGGGATGAATTTTAAAAATGGTATTGATGTATCAAGTCAAGTTTAAATAGAAAATGGGAGCTTGAGTTGGAAAGTAGGACCAGGTCCATATCCTGGTCCAAAATCCAGTGGTTTACAAGGCAGAGTCCGAACCTCGGCTGGTCAGAGATATTATTCTTTTTTCTCTTTGTTCTGAAGATTACTGTAATCCTGCGAAGATATAGGAACAAACATTGCTGTGAACCTAGGAGAGTGTCAAATAACCCTGGAAAGGGAAGCCAGGAAAGTAAGAAAAATATGTATAGTGATGATGAAGATGAAAATTGACAACCACAGTGTTAGTACTTACATAACCACTTAAATATAACTGTATAATAATGAGTTCTGTTATCACTGTGGTGTTTTGTGTATGTTTTCTCTGCTGTTATGATGGTCGAAGGTCATCATAAGGTGACAGGGTACTGGAGAGTCTCAGGGCCTGAGGCAATGTGGTTGGTCATTGTTGCTTAAGCCACCAGTAGATCTGTAACTGCCAATAAAAAACAAAAGTCCCACACTGAAAACCCATGGGGTTGAAGCAGGATTCGGTTCACACTCTTTCTTACCCTAGAACCTTTGACGGTCAATGTCTATCTTGAAAAACAGCAATAAGTCTTAGTCATGACTTCCTAGTGAGCAGCTGCTGAGAGAGTTTGCTCCCCGCCTACTGAGGAGTAACCTCTTCTGAGAAGCGGTCAATGTTTCTATAGAAGCCTGCCCTGTCTTTTGGGTTTTCAACCTCTCTCTAATTTTGAGTTGGGAGTGCCTAAGAATGCCCTTTTGTCGAGGCATTTGTGGAAGTCTAAGCTATTTGAATCTATGATTTGTTAGTTGGCTTTCCAACTCCGCAGCAAATAGTTGTGTATTTTTCATTTCTTATTCAACAAAGACTTACTGAGGCCTCCCTCTGTGTTAGGCCTTGAAGTCATGTACAATGTTGATCGAAGCAGGCATGGAGCTGCCCTCATGGGGCTTGGAATCTAGTGGGGAAGACAGACATGACTCAAAGAATTACAAACTGACACTTGCTGGAGAGGAAGAGCAAAGGGGGAGCTATGCATAGGCTTAGCAAAGGCTCTTGATCTAGGCTGGGGGTAGGTGGCCAAGGAGGTTTCCTTGAGGAAGGAAGTGATATCGAATGGAGAGGAATTTACTATGGGAAGAGGGGGAAGAGTATTCTGAGAAGAGGACTACGCAAAGGCCCAGAGGAGGCTGGAGTGTGGCACATTGGAGGAACTAGGCTGTAGTACATGGAACGAGGTGTAGGTGGCAAGGTAGAGGAAGCCCAGATCAAGTTGGCTCTTGGGGTCACATAAAGAATGTTTTTTCTTTTTCAATAAGGACTTTGTTTAGATATAATTCACGTCCCATAAATTCATCCATTTAAAGTGTACAATTCATTTGTTGTTAGTATATCAACAGATTAAATAATCACTACAATCAATTTTAGAACGTTTTCGTCACCCCCAACAGAAACCCTATACCTTTTAGCAGTTATCGCCAATTCTCCCTATTTGGGTTCTGGATCAGATTTAAATGTGTATGTGTGGGAGTGTTTCCCCATACATCCAACAAGCAATTTTCAGGACACAAGCTGGGTGTCCTACAGTTCAACTCAATTCTGACACCATCTACCTGGAGATAGCATTAGATTCCACAGATTAAGAGTTTAGTCCTAAATTAAAAAAAATAAATAAATAAAGGGCCGGCCCTATGGCTTGGCGGTTAAGTGTGCGCTCCGCTGCTGGCGGCCCAGGTTCAGATCCCGGGCGCGCACCGACGCACCGCTTCTCCAGCCATGCTGGGGCCACGTCCCACATACAGCGACTGGAAGGATGTGCAACTATGACATACAACTCTCTACTGGGGCTCTGGGGGAAAATAAATGAATTAAAAAAAAAAAAAAAAAAAAGAGTTTAGTCCTACAAGACTCCCTCCTGACTTTAGATGCCAGTCACAAGCCCAGGATGTCACCTGTGCTTCTGATGGACTGGCTATAGATCTATAGATTGGAGGTTCCAATGACCCCTTCCTTGGGTTCAATTAATTTGCTAGAGCAGCTCACAGAACTCAGGAAACATTTTACTTACTAGATTACTGGTTTATTATAAAAGGATATAACTTAGGAACAGCCAGACGGAGGAGATGCGCAGGGCAAGGTTTGGGGAAGGGGTGCAGGCTTCCATGCCCTCTCCAGGCATGCCACTCTCCCCAAATGTCCACGTGTTCACCAACCAGGAAGCTCTCCGAACTCTGAATTCCGTCCTTTTGGGTCTTTGTGGAGGCTTCATTACTTAGGCATGACTGATTAAATCACTGGCCATTAGCTACCGATTCAACCTCCGGTCAGGGGGGTGGGACTGAAAGTTCCACCTCTCTAATCACACAGTTGGTTCCCCTGGCAACCAGCCCCCAACCTTAGGTGCTTTCCAAAAGTCACCTCATTAACATAAAGTCAGGTGTGTTTCAAAGGGACTTGTTAGGAATATCAACACATCTTTATCACTCTTATCACTTAGAAATTCCAAGGGTCTTAGAAGCTCTGTGCCAGAAACTGGGGACAAAGATCATATATCTTTCTTATTATGGCACTCAGGTTGATGTGTTTTGAGTTTGAGGCACCTGTGAGAAATCCAAGTAGAGAGGTTAAATAGTTGAATATACAGCTCTAGAAAACAGCGGAGATTGGTCTGGATGGGGGATGTTAATTTGATAGTCATTGGGAGAAAGGCAGAGGCCCCTGCAAGAAACAGATGACACGCTCTAGTTGGCTAACTTGAGGAGAGTTTAAGAAAGGTTTGTTTATAAAAGTGGGGGTAAAGTTGAAGGAAATCAATAAAAAAGAGCACAGCATCCTGGGGCCAGCAAACGAGGAGTCATTACCTCTCTGGCCTGAAGACTTCCTGGAAGCCAGAGAGAGAGAGAAAGGGAGAGAGATCTGTGTGGAGAGGGTGGCCTGACACTAGCTGTGGACTTCGGCAAAGGACACTGGGAAAGTTCAGTGACCCCTCAGGAATAGATACCGTGGCCTCACTCTCTCCAGCTGGTCTCTTACTTATGCCTCCCATCTGCAAAGCCCAAATGGAAGCCCTGGGAAAGGGAGCCTGATGCAGTCTGTCCAGGGCTGCCTCCAGAGCACAGAGCAGGGAGCAGAAGGGTTGAGGGAGTGTCTCAAGGGGCAAACAAGATGTACGGCTCAGACGGTCATGTAACCTTGGATAGGATGGGAAGAAGAAAGAGGCCTGAGACAGAGCCTTGAGGCCTCGAGACATTGAAAGCTGGGGTGAAGGAGGATGAGCAAGCTGGCAAAGGAGACAGAGGAGGAGTGGCTAGAAGGAGTAGAAACACCGAGAATATCCTAGAAGCCAAGTTAAGGCCAAGACTCCATTGTCAGTTTCTACAGAAATAATTACTCACACACAGAGGCATAATTTTCTTGCTTTTATCTATTTTATCTTCTGGAACCAGAAGCAGGGAAAATGGAACTGCCTTTTGGGTCCCTCCCTTGACCACAACCGACCCCATCTAAGGCAAGAATCCCCACTCTCTCACAAGTCATAGCGCCCTCGTGGGACCCACAAAGGGTCCTCCTGTAAGAAACCCTCCATGGTGTTACCTGATGCCTCTGAGCGCTGGGTCTGGACAGAAGCAGACTGCCTGGGTCTGAATTCTGGCTAGTTGCTGGACCTTGGGGCAAATTACTTAACTTCTCAGTTTACCCATCTGGAAAATGGGAATGGTAGTTGTGAGGGCTGACTCAGGCATCCCAGGTGAAGTACCTGGGACATAGTAGTTGCTCAAAAGTGCGAGCTATTTTAATTCTGCAAATGCCTGGGATATAGTAGATGCTCAATAAATACTTGTTAAATGAATAAATTATTCTAGTTGAAAAATTATTAAATTAAAAGATGGACTTTGCTTACCTAAGTCATAATTATAAGAGATTTTATGAACAAATAATTAAAAACTTTTAGGGTTTTAAAATTTCCATTATAATAATAAAATAAAGATATTAACTTTAATAGTAATCTACATCTTATGTTAATTGAATAATCGACTTGTTGGTCTTCAGAGAAGGAAAGAAGTGCGTAGATTGGTACCAAGACACTCAGGGCACTGAGAGGAAACAGGCTCAGCTGTGTCAGGAGTCAAAGGTCTTCTGGAAGTTTCCTCAGCAGGGATTGGGCACAGCTGGGCATGTGGACAGGATTAGGTAGGGCAGGTGATCTCCAGCGAGCAAGGAAAGATCATTTAATCCGGAGTGCAAGGTATTAAAACAAAAATTATTTGTTTTTCTTAAACTGAGGTTCTTTTGGATTAAAAAAAGGAATGCATATTGCCATGGTTAGGTAAGAGAATGTCCTTGTCCTTAGGAGATATATGAAGTATTTAGAAGTAAAGGAGTTATAATGTTTGTAAATTACCCTTAAATGGATGATCAAAAAATAAGAATATGTATATATGTATAGTGAGAGAGAGTGATAAAGCATATATGGCAAAATGTGAATAGTTGGTGATTTAGATGAAGGGTATTTAGAAGTTCATTGCACTTTATTTTTTATTTGAAAATTTTTTTTCAAAATAAAGAGTAGGAAAAAAAAGGTAACACATGCTTATTACAGAACAATCAAGAAAAAATAGAAACATGGAAAGAAGAAAAAAATACTTATGATACCACCACCTAAAGATAGTCACTGCTGACATTGAGTATATTTCCTTTCAGTCTTTCATAGGCATTTTAAAACCATATTTGGTATTATTATATATATGCACAGTTACACATACAATTTAAGTTTAAATAAGGCATGTTTGAATAATATTGCTTCAATTCAGATGAGCAGTCAGGAAACAGAAATAATTTTAAACATGCAGAAGTTTTTAAAAGAACCTAAAATTGGGTATTCTAGTGTATCATTTAGCCACGTACAAACCATTTTTCTATTGCAGCACCTGAGGCGGTATGGTGCAGTGGTCAGAGCACAGGCATGGTGGTTAATTACTTGGGTTTGAGTCTGACTCAGACATTTACTAGCTCTGTGACCTCGGGGAAGTTTCTTAGTTTTCTGATTCTGCTTCCTCTTCTGTAAAGTGGCAATGATAATGGTTGTTGGGGGGAGGAAATGAGTTATACGTACAAAACCCCTAGAAAAGTGACAGGCACACAGTAAGTACTTAGTGCATGTTGACCATCACCATCATCATCATCATCACTATTATTAGATCAAGGAACCAGATGGTGAGGATGACTCAGTGGGTTATTTTTGTTTTGTTTGGTTTTGGTTTTGATTCTTAAGCCAAGGAGACCAAGGTCCTCAAGCATTCACAATTCTTAGAAGTCATCTACAGATGGTGGATGATCTGAATCTCAAAGGCACAGGACCAGTGTATTTCTCTCTCTGCTGGTGCCATCACCCCAAAGGCAGCGATGATAAAAGAGCACGTCCTTTCTTTTTATTTTCCACCTCTCTTCCCACCCTTCTTACCGAGTCTTCCCGATCACTTGTCACTTGCCACCTTTAAATTCTCCCTGAAACCATCTAGCCTCACATATCGTCAGCTGACATTATTTCACAGAACCTTGGGTGTCATTTCTATTCTGCCTGGGATACAGATATGTCACACAGCACTTGTGGGCAGCATTTTATTAAGGTAGCCTAAGAGAGCTCGTCTCTGGCTACAGAAAAAGTGCTTCTGTCTTTATTTTTGTTTTGAAATTTTGTACTCCCTTCCCCGCTGAAGATTATGGAAGAATAAGAGAAGATGAAAGTTAATCTTATTGTATATCGTGGGAAACTCAGTTAAACATTTAAACTTTTCAAACCTTTGACCCAGTAATACCAATTTTGGGAAAATACCCCAAGGAAATAACCCAAAAGGGAAAAATGTAATTTGTGCAAAGATGTTTATGTGTGGCTATTTATAAAAGTGAAGAATTGGAAATAATCCAAGCGCCAAATAAGGGAACGGCTCAGCAAATCATGGTATAGTGACGTAAGGAAACACCAGTGAAGATTTTAAAGGAGAGGCAAGTAGCCTCTGCTGGCTCTAGGGAATGTGTAGATTAAATTATTTTAAGTGACAAAAAACACCAATTAAAAAGTTTACAACTATGTAAAATGTGTGTTGCACAAAAAAGTTTGGAAGTGAATTTTGGGGAAAGGAAAATGTAGTTTAGAGTTGAGTTTGATACCTGTTCTGTAAAGTTCCTTGTGAATTACAATATCTATTGCAGTTCATTCCAGGGTCTGACCATTTTGAGCCTAAAACAGCTATTTGAGCATGTAAAGTAGACAGTTATAATATAAATCAACCACTGGGTTTTTGCAGTAACAAGTCTCCATAGTTATGTGCCAAGGCATGGGAAAATGTGATCTCCAGCATCAAAATTCTTTGCTCTAGAGTCTAGAGGCACCAAGGAAGGACCCGACAGCTGCAGAAAAGACAAGCTGGGTATTATAACCTGTTTGGAATCAGTCCACTGTCTCCTGGCAGATCAGTCCTCAGACCTTGGGAACCAATAACCAGCTGAGGGCCAGGGACCTATTTTCTAAATGGGGAAAGAGGAGGAAATTAGATTTCAGAAGCCAGAATAAATCAAAGATGCCAAAGAAACATTTACAAAAAGTTACATCGACTCTTTAATTACTATAACAGAATCAGGCCTACAGCAGACTTGCATTTCTTTTTTTAAAGACTAGGAACACAAGAGTTCAGAATAGGAAACTGGACAGTCAGATTAAGAAATTTAAGAGGACATTAGGTCAAGGAACTATAAAAAACAGGAAAGACATGGATAGATATTTGTGGCAAGTTCAGGGGTATATAGAGTATTTCTTAAATAATATTTCTTGGCTATAAATTAATATTTAACAACTAGAAAGTAAGGAAACGTGTTCACTAGAATTAACTATTGTTAAAGTTTACACATCATTTAAAATCAGTCTTTCTAGTGAATTCTGACCTTAACATCATCATCAGAAGGCTATTTGGCCTGGGATTGTTTTTTTTCCTTTCTCAGCCTTAACTTGGGCAGTAAGACACCATCAAATTTGGATATTTTTTCATCAGCAACTAACAGAAATTAAAACAGGAGTTTGTACCAACAGTATTGGACACTGAGTTTTGTAGCAATGAGACATCAAAGAAGTATCTCATCTCTTCTGCCTTCTTGGAAGAAGTCAAGTCCAAACACAGTGGGATGAAGCACCAGAGCTATGTAGTGTGTCTTAACTACGTTCTTTGTTTGTTCATCTAAGAATGTGTTTTGTTTTACTCATTCCTCTCCCTGGTGATTTAACAACAATGTTAAGCACAGCCAGAGCCTTTGTTGGGGAGGGCAGTTTGTCGACCAAGCTCTTATAATAGGTGGCTCCCTGCCAGACCCCGCCCCTCTTACCCTAACTCTTTGGCTAAAACTCGCAATCTGTCCACACATTTTATCCTGTGTTTAATGATGTCCACATCTGTGGATACCTAGTAACACGTTCAGCCTCAGGGTCCCCACAAAAGGCTTGGAGCCAAGAGTGGTTTTACTACATGAACCCAGATGCAATGACTCCAGTTACTTTAACAAGTTGACCTCATTGGAGGGAAAAATTGTAGAATTTAGAGCATAAATCTCCCACTTTAGACAGAACTGAAGAGGGACGGCTGGCATACCTGAATGACCCACTTGCACAGCAGTCCTCTGATGCTGAGTTGAAAACATTTACTGGAGGAAAGTTCGTTCAGGTAAACCGTGATTGAGTCTCTTCTTCTCTTTAGTTTATTACAGGGCTTCTCAATCCTGACACTGTTAACATTTTGGGTAGGAGAATTCTTTGCTGTGGGGGCTGTGCATTGTAGGATGGTTAGCAGCCTGCCTGGCCTCTACCCACTAGGTACCAGTAGCATCCCCTACAGTTACGACAACTAAAAATGTCTCCAGACATCGCCAAGTGTCACCTGGGAGGCAAAATTGTCCCCGGTTGGGAACCATTGGTTTATTAGATAATTTGTGTGGAAATAATGGTATTTGGGCAATAGTGTGAGATTCCTCCCTATCTATGCAGAGAATGGAACTTCTCAACTTCATCTTCTCTCCTCTCGACTTCCCAGCAGGCTGAGCCCAAAATCAAATTTGAAGAAGAAACTGTTTCCATTCCCAACTCTTCCCAACCCCCACCAAGCTCTACTCTAACACTTTCGTATTCTTCCTCAAATTCATTTCCCCCAATTAATCTTCCTCAAGGATTGAGTACTGTAGGCATGCCAAAACAAAACCTGTAAGTGATTGGAAATCTTGAACTCTCAGGTGAAAGAGCCCAAAGTGGGCAGAATCATCCCCAGGTCTTTTACTTTTCTCGAAATAGGTTGAGTTCAGTCATCCCCCCAACTTGAGGAATTAACTCACCTGTCTGACAGTCATTATGTTTGAGGTCATTTGCCCTTTGGAAATTCTTAAAGCCTATCATGTAGTTGTGCAGAGCATTGTAGGTAGAAAATGAGAGAGAGCGTAGTTCTGGAGATAACAGTTTGGCAGCCACTGGAACTAGTGAGCCTGCTGACAAAGCTTGGAGAGCCAGACCAAAGACTGGGGCTGCTGCATCAACTTTTCCTGAATCAACTCTGATACCTGTCAGGAGCAAGGGCCTCACCCAAGGATCCCAAAGCAAAGGAGGAGGCTTTGGTGCAGAGTGTCCATGGTCCTTTTACTGCAGTCTGTAGGGAAAGATGATGCCGAAGTCATTGTATGGGGGAAAAATGGACTGGTAAGGAGGGCATTGGGAGTCTAAAGACCTGACCAAAATAAAGAAAATTGGTTTATGCCCCTTGGGCTATGAAATCAATTAAGCCAAATTACATCCCGCAAAAAGCTCACTTGAGTTCATTCCTAGGGTGGATCAAGTAGGATCAGTGGCAGCATTGCCAATGGGCTGGGATTGAAGGAGAAGATGAGAATGAAAGACGGAGGTGAAAAGATGAAGTTCTGATAGCATGCCTCAGCCAAGGAGTCCAAAGCACTTCCCAATGGAGGAGAAGGAATTCGATTTTCATTCTCTTTGCCTCTGCAGAGAAAAGAATGCAGCTAATAAAGACTTGGAATCCCCAATTCTGTGATGGAGCGGAATGAGAGGAGGCCTACCAGTCTTCAGATGTTGGAGTTGAGTTGAACTGAAGGCGAAGACTGTGGAATGCGCAGAGCAGAAGTGGAAAGCGAGAAGACAGCATAAAGGGAAGTATTGAAAATTTGCTGCCTGGAAAACTACCCTCATGTTAAAAAACAAAAACCCCCACATAAACACCAAGTTGTTTCTTGTTGTACTTACACTTCTGCCCTGGAAAGATTTATGAAAGCAAAAAAGGAGAGGAGACCATGACATAATTAAGAACAGGCTGCCTTGAGCACAGTTATTCTAGCTGTGGCTTTAATTTAGTTAACAAACCCTGGTTCTGGTTCAAATAAGCTGGCTCTGCCATTTACTTATGTCTTTAATTTCTGTTGCAACAGCTGCATGTTGATACAGCCGTCCAGGGTGAATGCAGGAGACAGGCAAAGGAGAGACTGCTCTCTGCTAAGAACCAGGAGAGCTGGGGCAGTTCATTTATGTGACTTGGAAGAGCTGTTTTACCTCTCGCCTTAATTTCTGTATCCATGAAATGAAAAATTTTTGAATAGAATTAATAGCAACTTCTTAAAAAAAAATAAGGGCCAATTCAGGAAAAATTAAAGTATTTATAGACTTTTTTCTTTTTATTAAGAATCAGCAACCCAGAGGCCGCTTTTCAATCTTTCACTCTGAGATTAACTTTGGGCTTTGGGTTGCCCGTCGCCAGACCAGACAATCGCTAGTTTCTCTTCCACATTAATTAGGTTCTTGGTTCTCTGATCGAGGTGACTTTTGTTGACCTGCTTCTTCATACCATTTCTAGTCATTTCTTTCCTTAACAACATCATCAGAAGGCTATCTCAAGAGGCTCTTGAAAAACTCTTGGATACAAACGATATTGTCCTATTTTGTTTACACATACAGGCCTTAACGGCATCTTCCTAGTTCAGCAATTACTACAGAGTGAAATCAATAAATATTAATAATTCAGCAGATAAAGTAATGGTTTTCAGAAAACAAGTCAGCAAATTTTGACAGGTTACAACCAATCAATTGATTAGGGCTGGAACTTCAAATATCCAGACATGTCTTCACATGAAATGCTCTCAGAGGGTATGCTGGAACAATAAGCCATTGCCAACGAAAGGAGGAGGAGCCCCCTGCCATTTCATCACGTAAAATCTGATCATTTGATCAATCTGGCTTTAAACTCTTCCAAAGCAAAGAATTAGACAAAGTTTTGAAACAGGGTGTAACCCCAGGAAATCAAACAATGTGGCAAAACCAAAAACACTATAAAACTTTTCCTTACTAAGACTTTGGGCAAACAGTCTGGCAGTTCCTTAAAGGTTAAACATAGATTTACCACATGACCTAGGAATTCCACCCCTAGGTATCTACCGAAGATAAATGAAATCATACATTCCACATAAAAACTTGTACACAAACGTTCATAGCAGTGATATTCGTAAGAGCCAAAAAGTGGAAACAACCCAAGTATCCATCAACTAATGAAGGGGTAAACGAAATTTAGTATATCCATACAATGGAATATTATTTGGCCATAAAAGGAAATGAAGTACTAATACATGTTACAACACGGGTGAACCTCAAAACATCATGGTAAGTGAAAGAAGCCAGACACAAAAGGTCACGTATTGTGTGATTCCATTCATATGAAATGTCCAGAATAGGCGAATATATGACACAGAAAGTAGATAAGTGTTTGCCTAGGGCTGGGTGGGTTGGCGTGAAATGGAGGTGACTTCTACTGGGTATGCGGTTTCTTTATGGAGTGACAAAAATGTTCTAAAATGGATTTATAGTGATGGTTGTACAATTCTCTGAATATGCTAAAAACTATTGAATTGTGTACTTTAAATAGGTGAATTGTATGGTAAATGAATTATATCTCAATAAAGTTGTTATAAATTTTGTTAAAAAACAAAAACCCTAAGCCTTTAGTCTATCTGTGGTGTAGCAGCATTGGCCCAGGCAGCAGAAGTTGCCCTTTCTTAACAGGTCTGTTTTCCTAGGACAATAATACAATTGTATGGCGTGTGTGTGTGCGTGTATCATCCCCAAGCCTACCTCCTCAAAACTCACAGACTGCTAGAACAATCTATCAAATTATGCTGTAACATGACATGGACCTTCGTTTAAAACTGTCATTTGTCACTTAAACTTACTTTCATCCTGAGGATTCACAAGTCATTTGTAAAGCAAACATCCCCCTGTAACTTGGGAGCAGATCAGTGATCAAAATGTGCTAATACGTTGGCTATATTATGAATTGATCATGGGCTGACACCTTATACGCTCAGCTTTACCCATCACAAATTCTAAGCCTTCAGGGCTGTCCATTTCTAGACTTTGCCGTCCCAATGAAGGGTAGCAATCCTGTATTTGCGGAGTCTCTGATCTAAACAATCTTCCACAGTGTCTCTTTATTTTCTACCTCTGTACATAGATCTATACCAAAAGTTCCTTGTGGTAATTCTACCTTCTCTCTCTATCTCGACTGTAGAAATAGTAAGTTAATTACTGTCTGACCCATATAGTCGGAGCACGACTTTTAAACTCTTTCTAGAAAGAAGGAAAAGAAAGAGCTAATGTTGTTTTAGACACTGCTGTTAAACTAACATGGTTATGCCTATTCTAATAGTTATTTTATGAAATTACCTTTGAAATATGGTATCTTCATACTTAGAAACTAGTACTAGCTTACTGAGAGGATCACTCTAAGTTTTGTAATGTCCTTTGGCCACAAGAAATCAAATTCCCCCTGGTCTGAATTAAGAGTCACATCTGGTATCCGAAGGATGGTTTGAAGCAGCTGCCAGTCTTACTGGTACACCCGTGGGGTACAGGTGTGAGGGGGGTACAGGGTGGAGCATGGACTCTGGAGTCAGACTGCCTGGTTCTTAAACTGGTTTCACCATTCTAGACAAGATACCTAACCCCGCTGTGCCTATTCATGCGTAATGTGAGAACAAATTATAATGCCCACCTCACAGAGATGTTGGGAGAATTGAGTTAATTGTATAAATAAATGAAATACATAGAACACAGCCTAACATATAGTAAGCACTCAATAAATTTTATCTGTCCTTATCAACCTCACCAAATGCCGGGGGTAGGGTCACTATTTACTTTCTGCCAGAATCCTATTTCAAGGAACCTGGACTTGGTCCCTGAGGGCACATAAATCATCAAGGGTGGGGGCCATGCCTAAGCAGTGGGGTATAAGTCAGACAGAACAAGACCATTTCCCTACTCCCTTGGTGAGACCATTAGAGTCTCTGAAGGGCCTGGTGCCCCCCTGAAGAAATCCACTTCCCCTAAATATACTCATTCCAATGTTCTGAGTGAGTGGATCTCACACTCAGCAGATCCAGGGTTATGCTGTTGAGTCAAGGCCTGTGGAGGTGGGACCCTGCACCCAGGGTGGAATAAATCATTCAGTGGAGAAACCTGCAATAGCTCCCTTGAGCATTCTGTGGTGCTATGACTTGTGCTGTTCAGACTTTCTTTAACTATAACCCAAAACCTTGCTGACACTGGGTTACTGGATTCCAGAGTCTGCCCAGTCTTGTTCTGCTGCTACGACGTACATTCCCTGATTTCTTAGTTTGGTAATGACCCTGCCTGTCTGCCCTCAAGTTGCAGTTTGATCCCGTAGACCAACTCATGCTGACCAGTGGTCCAGTAACTTAAATGCTCAATCTTGGCCAACTCGGGATCCTTCTGGTTCTGTGCAGATATTGTGCTTATGTTGACGTGCTCAACTCTACCTGTGTCCCTGTGGACACTTTATAAAGTTTCCCCACCCGTACTGGGACTCCTGGCCAACCCAAAATAAAGCACTTTCCTTCTCCAAAGGGAAAACGTAGGTACACAGAAACTAAATTATTTGTTTAGGGAAATAGAGAAGGAGCTAGAAATTTAGCTGAGCCC
The DNA here is from genome assembly GCF_057802395.1 of Ceratotherium simum simum. Taxonomy (NCBI): domain Eukaryota; kingdom Metazoa; phylum Chordata; class Mammalia; order Perissodactyla; family Rhinocerotidae; genus Ceratotherium; species Ceratotherium simum. The sequence goes on along the minus strand of NC_141915.1, from coordinate 42,038,923 downwards.
GAATTAGAACCTTCAGATCACATTGCTTCTAAAATATAGTAATCAACAAGACTTCATTCTTAAATAAAATGTTGTTTTAATAAAATACTGCACATATATATTTTTCTTTTCAAAGATGTTATGACCAGGATGGTTGGTGTGAATAACAATATATGGTGAACTATATAATTAGTAGCAAAAAAAAAGGACTCTCAAATAAATAGGCTTCAACATTTTTTTTTTAGGACATATTCTGCAAATCAGCTGAGACTGAGACAGGCGAGGAGGAGTTGGCTTTTCCTCCAAGAATGTGCTCTTGTTTGGCTTGAAATAGAGAAAGGAGTCATATTTACCCTCCAGGAATCAAAAGTAACATTGGAGTGACCTTCTGGAGAGAGGAATCCTTGCCTCTCCTTACCCTCTCCTTGTCTTTTCGCCCAAGATTTCAGAGCTTAACTGAAACAAACAAAAGCACCACCAGAGTCAACTTTAGGCATCTGAGGTTCCAGCAGGGCGGGTGTGGAGCCAGTGGAAAATTCTGGGGAAAGCAGAGCTGGGCTAATAAGGAGGAAGATCTAATGTGATAAGGGGAAGCTGACTATGCCCGAAGGTACTGACCTAGGTCAAATCTAGGCCACTGCAGCCATTAAGAAAGCCTAGTAAACACAATGATCATGGATATATAATGGAAAAGTACAAGAGGTAGAATTACCCCACTAAAAACCTATTAATTATACTTTAAGTTGGTCCACCACTATTGAGAGTCCCTTAGCTAAAGATTCAAATATAATCAAAGCAATTTAGATATTGTTTGACATCATTTGCTTGATATGCAAGATGCTAAAAAAAAATCCCCCTTAATCCATCGTTCTTTCCCTATCAAATCCACTGCTCCTTTCTCCTTTTCTGGGTAAGGATGAGCACTGGTAGAAAATTCTCAGTTGGGATCCCCAGCCTGGGATTGGAGCTGGCCCTATTTGGAAGTCTTGCTTTTGTATATCTGACAGAACAACAAGTAAGTCTTCAGGGAAAAATCCAGAACAACCCAACTTCTAACAGACAAGGCTTCCTCAAATAGCCTTATTAGCTTTTCAAGAAGCATCACTCAATGCAATTAGATTTGCAAAGGAGGAAGGAGATCGGCTGAGCTGACTCTAGCACCTCTGGCCTCAAAATGGGCTGGCGGAAGACCTTAGCTGCCCTCAGTCCTTGGCACAGTCATTGACTGTAAATACTGAAGACTCCACATCCCTTACAAAGACTTCTTGTCCGGCTGGCCCATCACCCGGGCGAGGCAGTAGGGGATGAGACTGACAGATGCCAGGGGCACTGCCGCACTCTTGCAGAAGGACAGGACATAGAAGATCAACTCGATTTTGGATGGGGGTTTCAAAGAGTCAAAGAGGTGCAGGAGGACAAGGGAGGCCACGATGCAGCTGAGGCGGAATGGAAACCACTTGCTAAACTTGCACTTGCAGCTCTCTCTGTACATACTGGAGTTGAGAGCCAGTCCCAGGCCAAAGAGGGTCCCCATGTTCTTGAAGAGACTGGCGAAAGGCGTGGTGTCAATGTGAACCCATTCTGGCTGCTCACACCGTCTCTTGGCTTTCTCTAGAGTCCACAGGAGGTCTACACCCAGCCCCTTTAGCAGCAGGTAAAATCCAATGGCAAAACTGAACAGGAAGAAGGTAATGAGAAAGTATTTCTTGAGACTGGCATTGTAGATGCTCTGAATGTGGCGGAAAGTTTCAGCAACAGCAATGCCTAAGCAGAAGAAAGAAGGACTGTGAGAAATAAGGAAGACTCTGGAGCTTCAGCTAGAGGTGGGTTTGGTGCGATGGGTCACATGTCATCTGTCCTGCCACTGTGGAATTAAGTCACAGACTCTAGATTAGAGGGTCACCTTGTTTATTCCCATATGTGACTCCAGCCTGTCCTCAGCCACAGATACTTTCAGATGGAAGAGTCATGTCACATACATCCTCCCACCACATACATGTCTCCTGTCAGGAGGTCCTCATGTCTCTACTTGAATACCCTCAAGGGTGGGGAGCTCACTCCCACTCGGGCAGCCCATTTCATCTTTGAATGGATTTGATTATTCCTGTGCTGAGCCGAAATCTCTCCCCCTCTAATGTCGTCTACTGGTCTCAGTTCTTTCCACAGGAGTTAAGCTGTAAATCGAGAGCCTCTTTAATACATTTGAAAATAGTTATCCTCTTCTCTAACCTAAACGTTCCCAGGTCTTTCATGTATCATGGCTTCCAGGCTTTTCCTCAAACGTGGAATCCAGTCCTAAATGCTGTGTTAGTTTGTGCTTACCATGAAAGCATTATCTCCCTTGTTCTCAACACTCTTCTTGGAATTTTACCATGTGTGTTCTGCTCTTACAGAGCTCCAGGGGAAAAAATTCTAAGATTTCTCTAAGGTCTTATATTTCAGTGCCTCTCACAAAGTCAAGAAATTCTTTCTTACACTTAACCTAAGTGTTTTCTGCACCTTATTAACTGGATCTAACAAAACACAAGTATTCGAAACTCTGAACCTATGAAAAAGACCAACTGTGGTATCTATTAGGTTTGCAGATAAATTTAAATAAAGAGTTTTCCTAGGATGCTGTGTTAATTTGTTACACCTGGTAGATTCCCTTACACCCAAACTAGGGGCCACTTCCAATTGAAGATCAGTAAGAAATAAAGATTACGAAAAGCTCGGAGATTTCAAGCTAATTCAACTGCGTAAGTTAATTTTGCAAATTTTCTGGAACGCACTTAATTGTGCAGACCTGGGCACTCCTATGGAAATTAATCATTTCAAATCACCCACCCTTGACTTTCAACCCACTGAAATGGTAACACCATCAATTATGCTCAGAACATGGCTTGAATACTGGGGTTTTGTCCTGATAAGGGAGAAATGGGATAGGCGGGGGAGGGAGGGATGGAGGGAGCCAGAGCAGCTGATACCTGACAAAACTCCAGCAACAACCTGATGGGGAAAATGAGCAGCAAGGTAGATTCGTGACAGACAGACGTTCAGCTGCACGGCCCAGAATCCCAACCACAAAATGACGTTCAAGCACCTGCAACAGAAGTAGCAGCCATAACAGAATACAGACACAGATCCTTCAGCAAATAGAACAGCCCCCACAGGAATGCTGGAGACTGGCAAACTCAGATGCTGTCAGTGGAATATCCGTAAATTGAAATCCAAAAGCTCAAAGCTCAAAAGCTCAAAGATGCCTGTGGCACATGGTGAACCCTTGCATATGTGAATTTTAACCTCCCTATTTTATGTTTGGTAATTAAGGATTTGCACAGTGGCTGCATACCCAGAATTTCCTGTAGTAGGAATGTCTTATGTTTCTCTGTTTATTTTAACTAGGACGGGGTGACTCTATGATTGGTAGAGAAATGGGTTTTTATTTAAAGCCTGCTGTGACCTCACTACCTGATCTCAGGTAGTGACCTTCACTACCTGAAGCCCCTTTACTGTGGTAGGCCTTGTTTCCTTATCTGTAAAATTAGGGGTTGCGCTCATGGGTCCCTTCCAGCCCTAACATTCTGTGACTCTAATGTTCACCCTCAGCAGAAATGCCACAACTCTGATCAGTACTAACCCAAGGTGGGGGATGGGCTAGGGGAATGTGAGGAAGAGCAGGTGGTGGGTCAGCTACAGAGAGAGTCACCTCCTGCCCTCCACCACCCACACCCAAGTGCTGAGTTCTTACCGAAATCTGTAGGTCGGCTTTTTCTTTCCCCGAAAGATAGAGAGAGTGGATGTGACCATCACATAGTATACACCTGCTGTACCCATGGCATGGCCGGAGGGACTCCCTAAAAGGCAGAAAAGAGATGAATGAACGGACTAAAGGTGAAAAGTCTCCAACTGGGAGACAGCTAGGGCTGTCATTTATCCATCCATTCGTCTATCCACCCATCCACCCATCCATCCATCCACCCATCCCTCCATCCATCCTGCCACCCATCCACCCATCCATTTATCCATTTAGTCATTTATTTAACAAATATCTATAGAGCTCCTACTACATGCCCAGCACTGTGCTGGGCCCTGGGAGTACAGTGGTGAGCAAAATCAGAGAAGTGTGATTCTTGTGGTTATAGATGGTCTAGAGATTACACAAACAATCAGCATGCTGGTTGTATAATTGCAAACCGATCTGTTCTCCATTCTCTCTCTTCCACACTCACCTTGCTCACTCTGCTCAGCCACGCTAGCCTCATTGCTCTCCTTTAAACATGCGGGAGATCTCAGGGTCTTTGCATTGTTAATCTTTCTGGCCAGAAAATTCTTCCTACAGAAATTTACTGGCTAATTCCCTTGCCTCCTTCAAGTTTTTGCTCAAATCTCACCTGCTCAGTGAGCCCTACGCTGACCACTTGATTTAATACTGCACCAGTTCCCCTTCCTGATCCCTCTACTCTGGGAGATAGAGGGTCCTAAGATGCACCATCCAGATCCCCTTCTGGACTGAGGGACTGATTTTCCTAGCTGTTGAGAGTGTGGTCACAGACGGTCCTCAGCTCTCAGCTTTCTCCAGGCATCGTGCTGAGCTGAAGAGAGCCACCTTGATCAGGGTTACCTTCTCCCTGGGGATGGCCTGCACCCAGTTACTGGTCTATATTGGGATATAAGGGCTTGGTCCCCTTGACCCAACTCAGGGCAACTCTGAAGGGCTATCCCCAGCTTCAGAGCTCCCTGTGGGGTCCACTGAGACTGAATCACAACTGGGCTTCTCCTTCTGCCCAGTCAGCTTCTGTCCCTTCCCTCCATAACTGTCGCTCCCGAGTAAGTTGCATGCTAATCTCCATCCGAGTCTGCTTTCCAGGGAATGCCATAAGTAAAGCCTTTCCTTTTCTCTTCTCTTATTTTCTCCCCCTCCTCCTTGTTCTTCTGAATTATCATCTTCTAATATCCTATATATTTTACTTTTGTATCATGATTTCTATATTTTGGACACACACACCTTCCCTATTCAAATTTCAGCTCTACGAGGACAGGGATCTTTGTTTTATTCACGGAGGTATTCCAAGTACTTGGAACAGTGTCTGGCACAGAGTAGGTGCTCAATAAATAACATCCAAATGAATGACTGTGCTCTGAAGTGAACAAAGGGTTTGTGAGAACAAATAACTAAGGGCTATGCCCGGTTTGGGAGTCAGGATAGGGTCCCGGAGGAAGAAATGCGAGCACCAACACCTAAGGGTGAACGAAGGGGTTGGATAATCCTATTATCTACTGAAAACGAAATCTATCATTTGACTGAATAATACCTGTCTGGCTGTAACTAGTAAAATACAGGCAGGGTGTGGGATCAGACGGTCAGCTCAGGAGGGCACATCTACTAGGCCAGGCCTCTGGGAAGGGGCTCAGGCCCCTACCGCTTTCCCTTCTATGGACGAGGGGCCATAGCACAGTTACTCTCAGGAGCCCTTTGCCCGTGAGGGTGCTCTTGCCTCTCTAGACTAGCAATTTAGGTTCTGGAAACAGTAGGCAGATTTCCAAAGTAGCGGTAATATGCTATTCAGGAAGGCCTTCTTGAAGTGAATTAAAATGGAGTTGTACCAAATCGAAGACCAGGACAAAAGCTCAGAGTGGCTCTCCTTGTGTCGCTCAAAGACAGCTTCATCCACAACGAATTTTAATAGGTGTCTACGATGAGCAAGGCCCCCCCCCCTGCTTCTGTCTCTGCAGGGGCTGGGACTCTCACCTGGTCCGGTCTCACAGGTGACCGGAAACTGCTTGATCAGTGGCGCGGAGGTGTTGCTGTAGTAGTCGGTGTCCAGGACCCACCAGTACGGGCGCTGTCCAAAGAGAATCCTGTAGAAAAGCAGAACCCGTGTCTGGAGTTACTGAAGGAACCCTTTTGCTTGAAGCCCTCACCTTCAAGAGGAGAGAGTAGCTTGAGGAGAAGATCCATGTGATCCTAAACAGAAAACTGGTAGCACTGGCTTCCTCCAAGAAGGGGAACTGGGTGGCTGGGGAGAGGCAGGGGAAGGACTTTTTACGTCTTTTTATGTCTCCTTATAAAGGAGACCTTTATAAAATTTCTGAATTTTGAACTATTTGAATTTCTTATTTATTCAAGCATAAATAAGTAAACCCAAGACCCTAAAATCCATATTAATGGCAGCTATGTGACTCTTTTGTAGACCCCAAGAAGAATTTGTCCTGGAAGGATGCATACGGAACTACAGCTTGCAACTTGGACTCGCACATCCTACCAGGTGCCTCTTCTCTTTCTTCCGGCTCCAGGGAATCTTGCATTTCCTCTGACGCCAGAGAATGCGCCCCAGCCCCAAGGACAAGCCCCCCCGCCCCGGAGACGTGGCCACTGCGTTGCCATCAGAATCGCTCTCTGTAAGGACATACATAGCTTCAGGTGCTTGTATCCTCTCTGCTTTGAAACAGGATAGCTCAGACAAACCACTTTCTCTTTAAAAGTACTAGATATGTTGTTGTTGTTGTTTTTTGTGAGGAAGATCAGCCCTGAGCTAACACCTGTTGCCAATCCTCCTCTTTTTTGCTGAGTAAGATTGGCCCTGAGCTAACATCCGTGCCCATCTGCCACCACTTTATGCAGGACGCCTGCCACAGCATGTCTTGATGAGTGGTGAGTAGGTCCACGCCCGGAACCCGAGGCCTGTGAACCTGTGAACCCGGGGCCGCCAGAAGCGGAGCACGTGAACTTAACCACTATGCCACCAGGCCGGCCCCCTAGACATGTTTTTCATTGTGGAAACAGGTGTTGAAGGTTGAGATGCCTCCTTATCCCTGTGGTGGTGGAATAGTGATTTCTCACCAACATCAGGGACAGCCACTGACTCTGACCTCTACCAACTCAGAGAAAATCCATGGTTCATTAATTGAGATCAGCTCTTTGGAATAACCCTTTATTTTTAATTTTTTTAGAGTCATGCTGTTGAATAGGGGGCATTACAGACAAAACTTAGATTTTTCAACAGAAGTTTCAGAATCTCATCAATATGCCTTGGGCTTCTGAGCCCAATAGCAATTTTTTTCTACCCTAAAGAACTTTTATTGTTTAAGGCCAAAGAATATCAGAGCTGAAAAAGATCTTAAGAATCGCTTCTATGGGGCCGGCCCTGTGGCTTAGCGGTTAAGTGCACGTGCTCCGCTGCTGGCGGCCCGGGTTCAGATCCTGGGCGTGCACAGACGCACCGCTTGTCAGGCCATGCTGTGGCAGCGTCCCACATAAAGTGGATGAAGATGGGCACGGATGTTAGCCCAGGGCCAGTCTTCCTCAGCAAAAAGAGGAGGATTGGCATGGATGTTAGCTCAGGGCTGATCTTCCTCACACGCACACAAAAAAGAATCGCTTCTATATGAGAAGATGGGTGTTAGTTGAACCTATCGTAGTAATAATTCACAGTATATATCATGCTGTACGCCTTAAACATATACAGTGATGTATGTCAATTATTTCTCAATAAAACTGGAAAAAAAAAGAATTGCCTGACAGTAGACATAGATGGTTTTATGGATGGTAAAGTTCTTAGAGGGGCAGCTGGTCCAACCTCTTCACTTTCCAGTTGAGGAAATAGAGGCCGAACCAGTAATGTGCTAGAGTGAGTTTGTACTGGCTAATAATTGTAAAATATTCAGGATTTTTGCAAGCTGGACTCATCGGTAGCTTGAAAGTGGCCATAATGGGAATACGTACACGGTAGAAACTGGCAAACCCTAAAACCAGGGCTTTTTTCCCCCCGAGAGTCAGTTTATCAGCACTGGATATAACAGAGCTCTTAACAGCCTTGCCTCTGAAGCCAGCCTGCCTGAGCTTAAATCCTGCCTTTGACATTTACTACCTATGTTGGTCTAGCGCTTAACTCAGGGCCTCAGTCTCTTCACCTGTAATATAGTGGTACCTACCCCACAGAAAAGCACTTAGCACATGGCCTGACATATATTAAATGTTCAATAAATGTTAACTACGATTATTATTAAGGTCCCAGAGATAAGCTAAGTTCACAGATTATAAAACAGAAACTCAGAGAGTTCCTGTGACTTGCCCAGGACATAACAGCTGTGGCTGAATAAGGCTGGAGCCCACTTCTCTGGATTATTTCTCATTACTCCACACAACTGGTTTTTAAATTATCATTGTGTTTCCTTTTTTCATACATCATCTTTCTTTCATACATCTACCTTCATGTTACCTATTCTGCTTCAAAGTCGTAAAACTGGGCCAGCTCCGTGTCTTAGCGGTTAAGTGTGCGCGCTCCGCTACTGGCGGCCCGGGTTCGGATCCCGGTCGCACTGACACACTGCTTCTCCAGCCATGCTGAGGCCACGTCCCACATACAGCAACTAGAAGGATGTGCAACTATGACATACAACTATCTACTGGGGCTTTGAGGGAAAAAAAAAAAAAAGGAGGAGGATTGGCAATAGAGGTTAGCTCAGAGCCGGTCTCCCTCAGCAAAAAAAGAGGAGGATCAGCATGGATGTTAGCTCAGGGCTGATCTTCCTCACACACACACAAAAAAGTCATAAAACTATGTTTCTTTGCGTATAGTCTGTAATTCAGACTTTTCACTGTCCACTTGCCTTCCATCCATATGAAATAGCTTTTCCTGTATTTTCAACTCACTGACAGCGTTTTCTCTGTCTTCCCTCTTTATGTTGATGATCCAAAGTCAGGAGGAGAGTAACCTGTGGCTTCCTGAATAGTATAGAGAAGGCAACTTCTGATGGACAGACATTTCCAGAGAGAATGCCAGCCTCTTCCCTTGCCGACCTCCTCTGTCTGGCTCTTACTCACCACTTAAAGACAAGGTTGAGCCAGTCTCCAATCACAGCTACCCAGAGGAGTTTGATGCCCACAGCTTCTCGAAGATGGAACCAGATGGGGAAGAGGACATAGAAGGCATTCCTGAGGTCAGCGATCACGGACACCAAGACGAACCAATCCTGGGAGTCCTGGTAATTCACCTGGAGGTAGCGTGTTGACTGGATCCCAAAGTCATGGAGAACGTTCATTCCTTCCTCCATCCTCGCTCCCTGGCCCTTCAGGAAGGCTTCAGCTGAGCTCTTGTAGTTATATCAGACTTGGTGGTGATTGCTCTGCTATCAGCCTGCGCCTTGCCCCTGTTTTATACACCCAGGATCCAGTCTGTAGGTCAACCCAGCCCTGATCTTTGGACTCAAAAACTACTTTTGTCTAAAATTTATTGATCAAAGGTGCATCACCAGTAGGTTGATGCAAACATGTTCAGGGTGATTTACGTAAAATAGAAAAACAGGCACACGAAAACAGCCTGATCGGCCATGTACTCGGCAGGGCCAATTATTAACCTTGGCATGCAGCTTGGCAGGGCAAGGGGCTGCCCTCCTGGCTCTGAAACTGGGCCAGAGACCCAGGACAGAGTCTAAATGCACCATGGTTCTTGCAAAGATGTCTGATTTCCTAAGTCTGCACTGCACTTATTTGAGTACAAAGAAAAGTCTTTGTGCTCTAGCTATTCAAGTTTTAAGTTTTAAAATATGGTAAGCTCTATTATACTGGGAACTGACACCTTGCTGGGCCTTTCTTAACTGCTAGGAAATGCCTCTGGTTTGGGAGATCAAACCCTCTTCCCAGTATTGGCTCCATATCTCTTGGGGCCAGAAAATAATCATCTCTGAATGCACTGATTAATTCACTTAATGCCCTCAAAGTTAGGACCTTTGGGGTTTTAACACATAAGTTTAAGTGATAGAATGAATGTATGTTCATGCAAAAACAATATGATGAATATATGGTTCTAAATAAAAACATCAGCAACTGGTGACTAGGGACTCTGGAAAGGGCTTATGTATTTTGAGTTTTCTTTCATTTGTACTTGGATTTATATATTATATATATATATATTACATATTATACGTATACATTACATATACATACATACATGTGTATCTATAATTTTATAATATATACTATATAATATATAGTATAAATATATATAAAACATATGTATTATTATGCATACATATATATATGTATACGTACACAGACACATATAATCACCAGAAAGTCAATATAATTTTATTATAGCCATGGATGTAGACAAGGAATAAATAAAAGCAACAAACACCAAGTTATGAGAAACGATGCCACCTGCTCACCTGCATGAGCAGAAATCATCCTGCAGCAGTGCAGAGACCAAAACCTCACACACTTGGATCACCTGGAACTCTGAAAGGAGCAGGGAGCTGAATCAGGCAATGAACTGATACATTTTCAAAGATAGGAGCTAGCGGGAATAAAGCTTTTCAAAGCCCTCTTGAATTTCCCATCAGTGAGTCCATATTGTCTTGTGAGAGGTAGATTGGGGACAGGGAAAAGAAATTCAGAGCTAATGAGTCTGTAGCAAAGGTTGACAACATTCCATGCTGGAAATGATTAAAACATCATCCAGGAGGTGTGATCTGGAGTCTCACCCCCGTGCCCCCAGGCTCTCAAGCCGACTCCAACTGCCCTTGACCACACTGTCCCTGCTGGTCCAGGAAGAGCAGGTTGTCGTGGTGGCGGCCGTGGGCGGGCTGCAAATGAAGCATGCACTTGGCAGTGTTGTGGGGCAGGGTATTCTGTGTTACCGGGACTGCCAGGCCACAGTCGTGGATCCCACCAGAAGAGATGGCCTTTTCCCTCTACCTAGAGAAGCGTTCCTCGAAAGTATTGAGTAACCGTTGTAGTGTACTCTGGGGACTGGAATTGCTATGGTCTGAGGTGAGTTGAGGGCAAATAGAGCAGATCCTCTGACAAAGTATTCAAAGGCCACCGTCTGGGTCTCCACAGGGCTGCTAGGAGCCAGAGTCTCTGAGTCGGGTGGGGTTCCATCATGCGCTCAGCATATGGAGAGCCCTATCTTCTCAGGGAGAAGGCTCGTGTTGATAAGGAGTCATGATGGAGCTGATAGCCAATCCTGGGCGCACAGGGTAGTGGGAGAGTCCCTCTGGCAGGCTGCCCACCAGGCAGGGGGATCCTCTTGGTCAGAGCAATTGTGTACGTCAAGAGACTACTTGTTAGTCTCCACCTTTCCACCTTCCAGCCCTTTCCTGCTGCCTCCAGCAAATTTTTATTATGTGCAGAAAGAGGTGAGGCCCCAAAGGACCTGAGCCTGCTAGAAAGCTGGCTGAAGACAGAAATTGTAGAGTTCTCAGATCCTCAAAGGACTTGTGGATATTTGAGATGAATATTGTGGATGAAGCATTTGAGTTGCTGGAGGTTTCGGAGAGATTTCACTCATTTAAAGAACTATCTCCAGAGAGGGGATTCCATCATCTCTCGCCAACTCCTGTCATCTTCCCTTTCAAGAAGTTCTCCAGTTTAATTCAACAAACATTTCCTGAGCAAAGTGCCATGCCTGGCTCTCTGAGGAATTCCAAGTTAAATCCCGGCTGTCCTCCTGAACCTTGACACTCTAGTGGGACAGGGAGGCCAGATATTTACTAACTAACTATGTCAACGGGGGGATCCTTAGATCAAAATTGAATCCATTTTACAAATATAAGTGAGCTCCCTGTTATTTTGTCCTCAGTAGAGCTGACTCAAGACTTATTAATACCCTCTGGGGAAACGAGCAGCTGAGTCCGGGAAAGGATGAAGATGGAAAATTATATGAGCCCCTCTTTGAAAGGTACACTAGCCAAGCACTCCTCAGGCACTTTCTCCACAAACAGAAGAGCTTTGAGGATCTTGCTTTGGGAAAAACATGAAGGAAATGTGCCAGAAAGTACAGTCTGGTCTGCTGTTAAATAAGGGAAGCTGGTTCCAGTGTCCTAGCACCTTCTCCTTCCAGAGCAAGATTGACTCATTCACTCAAACAAATTTATTCGTCAGCAGGAAAGCAAAGGGGAAGGAGCCACAATTTACCACACACCTCATCCAAAAATTGCATTTATTACCAAAAAGAAATTCTGAGTTTCCCTGCAGCCAAGTCCTCTATTCTGACTGGGGCTCTGGGTCCTGTTGAGAGAGGAGCTGCCTTTACTTTGCTCAGCCATTATCACTAGAATGGGTCTTGTCTGCACATCGTAGTTTGGATGCAAAACCCTGCTTCAATCCAAGGCTTCGTCTGAGCAGCAGGGTAGATTTCTCTGAAGGATTACAGCCCAAACGGCAAGATGTACAGTTTTTTGTGTTTTTTAATTTCTTTTTGGGTGCTTTTTTTCCTACCAAGTGACCAGTGGGGGAGGTGTTTAGGGCTAGACAGTAGAAAGTGGCTGGATCAACTGCTGTCACCTTTTAAGTGAGTGACACAGTTCATTTTTTACAAAAACATGTTGAGACAAACAGGTGGAGGGAGAGGTGGATTAATCATTGATAGCCAGTGAAAATGGCTGACTTATCTCCAGCATGGTGAGAAAGTTCAGCCTCAGGACCTTGAACTGTGCATCTATTGACCAGGTCGAGGGAGCATGCTGCACGTCTCAGGATGGGCTGGACATACTGTCCACAGAAAAATACCAGGGGGCATTTGCTTCATTGTAAACAGTTAAGACCTTCCAGCTCACCACCTTCCTCCTGCCATGCTAGGGTCCGCCTTCTACTGAAATCAAATGAATCAAATGAATTGCTGGAGCCTTTATGGGAAGCACAGACTGACCATCCTCTTCCTCTCCTCTTTCTTCCTTAACACCCCTCCCCCAAGAAGCTGTTATTCCCTCCAGAGAATATCCTGTTTCCACAAATGGTTAACCAGTTCTCTTTTGTCCAGATGGTAGACATTTCTCTCACTCTTAATCAACCCTTTGGCAGGGCCAAATGACCCTAGCAGCTGGGAAACATTCTTGCTGTCAGATTTGATCCATCCTGCCAGGAGTTAAACTTTGTTAATGGTGCACAGCAGAGGCAGAGGCAAAGGAAGTAAGTCTCCAAAACAGTGGTGAGGACTTTTGGGAAAAAGCTCATTTTCCCCTTCGTCTTGATCTGTACTCCAGAGGCAAAGAGGGGTTGTCTGAGGAGAGATGGAAAGTGTGACTTGAGCTAAGGATTCAGCCCCAACTGCCATCCCTTCTTGCTTCAACTCATGGACACTTTGAAGAATTGGGACCAACGAAAGAAGGAGGGGAGGGAAACTGTCATAATTGCTCAACCACAGCTCAGCCTGATGGGGGTGGAGTGAGGTGGGGGCTGGAGGGTAGGAGGTGGGTGTGGGACAGAAGGAGCCTCTTGGTTTTCCTTAGAAGACTCTCAGAAACACCCTCAAGCCTTTATCAGGCAGACCAGGAGACTTCCCCTCCCCCACTGCCATCAAAGGATTCAAAAGGAAAAAAAATTAAAGATTAAATAGGAAGATTAAAGAGCTGTGTGACCTTGGCCAAGTCACTGGAGTGCTCTGGGTTTTACTTTTGTCCATTGTAAAACGAGACTTGGTGGCCCTCACCCTCCCTTCAGGTTTAACTCTCTCTGAGTCTTTGGTGCTCCTTTGAAAGTAGCTCCAAGGAGGTGGGGCCTGACTTTTAACAACCTGACAGAGGAACAGTAAATGATTCATTATTGCCAGAAGGAAAAGATAAATGTGTTCACATTTTTTTAGTTAAAATATTTTCAAAAGTAATACATTCACAAGTTAAAAAAAATTCAAAGATTTTGAAAGAGTATTCCGCGAAGCCAGTTATTCCTCCCATCTCAGGGCACCTTCCAAACACTGGTGCCGCCAGGACCCAGCGAGACCTGAGGTGCACCAGGAGTCCAAGAGGCCCCTCACAATTCTCTAGCGGAAGTCAGTTCCCTATGTAGAGCCTGGTATCCAGGCGAGATCCAGCTTGGGAGAGAGGGCATCCCTTCCATCCTCATTTTTTTCTCCCTCAGTGCTGCCCTGCAGTCCTTTAATCAACTCTTTCTTTAATAGCTGTAGAGTTCTCATCCCAAGCAAAACACCCATGTTGTACAGTCAGTTATTAGTCCTTCCCTCTTCCGGAGCCCAGCTAGGGGGCATAATTAGGAAATTAGTAGTCTTGGACCCTCTTCACCCATGCCCCACCCCCTCTGAGAATTTTCAAAGGAGGACCATGATGCAGAGAAGAGGACGAAGTGAGGCCTGGAATTATGAAAACAAACAATGAGGTTCCCCTGCCCTGCTGGCCTGGAGAGGGAAAGGAACTATTCTGAGCTATGAAAACACAACAGACCTCTGCTAGGAAGTAAACAACCATCTGTCTCGCCAACGCCTGTCTCCCTGGGCATAGGTCCTGACAGTGCCTGATCACCAGCCAGTGGGCAGGAGAGAGAGGGAGAAGGGCAAGGAGAGTCTAGCATGCCTCCCTCCTTTAGGATGGAAAAGGAAGGCAGTGTTTGTTTTATTTTTAAGATATTAAAGATTTTCTTCCCTTTAGTAGGTTTGAAGTGGAAGGATTGTGGTGCCAGGGTCATGTAAGTCCAGGAGATCTCTCCAACCTTGAATTCCAGAGAGCAGGATGCCTGTTGCTCCCTCTTCAATCTCTTGTAACTTCAGCCTCCTCTGCTTTACTGGGACATCACGGTGACCTTCTCACTGTCAAATCTGCTGGTTGGCCTTTTCTTGTCCTTCTTCTTCCTTAATCTTTTGGCCACATCTGACACTTTTGACAGATAACTGCCTTGAAATGCTCACCCTTGCTGTGTTCAATGTTGCAAGCTGTACTCTCCTTTCTCCTCTTCCTCCTCCTATAGTCAGCGTGACAGTGGACTCCACTTGAACACCACCTGGACATCCCATATGTTCCTCAAATTCCTTGCAGACCTGTTCTTCCTCCATATTTCCCTGCTTTGTAAACACATCTCCTCGCCCTCTGCTATCCTAGAGACACTGAGCCTGGCAACCTTCGAGTCATCCTTGACACCTCGTCATGCCCCATTTGCAATCACTCCTCAGGTTCTGAGCATATATTTTCTACTCTTCCTGCCCCTCATCAGTCTCTCTGCCCAGGCCTGCTAGTCCCTTCATTACCTACTGACCTCCTCCTCCCTTCTCGCTCCCCTGCCCAAACCAGCCTACAGACTATTGGCAAAGAAGCCTTCTTACAACACAGTTCTTTTCACTTGTCACCTTAAAAATACCCAGTGGCTCCCCATTGCCTACAGAATGAAGTTCAAATTCAAGCTCACCCACAATTGGACCCCAGGTTATCTTTCCAGACTTACATCTTGCAGCTCCCCTTCATGGACCCCTTGCTCCAGATATACTAGATGGGCTTGGATTTCCCAGACATGCCTTGTTTTTTCTAAATTTGCCCTTCTCTCCACTTGGAATATCATTTTCTCCATCTCCACATGTCCAGATTCTAACAATATGCGAGGCCAAGCTAATAAAGCCTTCCCAACCCACTGACACCCACCCCTCGTCAACTGTAGAGGATCACTCTAACCTGAACTCTTCTAGCACTTAACTGTTCCTATCTTGGGGCACTTAGCATGTTCAAACCTTGCATTACAGTTGTTTTGCATGTATGTCTTAACCTTTTTCCTGCTATCCTGAGCCCTGAGGGCCGAGAAAACATCCCTTCTAGCCTCCAGAACTGAGCTCTGCTTGCACGGCTGATGCTCGGTGTAGTAGATTGTTTATATAGCCGTGATGGTCCCTCCCATCCCTGACACACACCCCTTTGCATTGTGACTTTGCCTCTCTCCCATCAAGATGTGAAGCTTATGTCTCTATCCTTTGAATCTGGGCTTGATCTTGTGCCTTGGCCAATGGGACATTAGCAAATGTGATGCAAGAAGAGGCTTGAAAAGCATTTTGCTCACTAGGGCTCGTCCTCTTTAGGCTACATTTGGAACCCTGGACCACAAAGGGGAGAAGTCCAGGCTGGCCTGCTGGAGACACGTTGCTGTAACATGTGGCCTGACAGCCAGCCCCAGCCACTGGACATGTGAGTGAGGCCATCTTAGACCACCCAGCCCCAGTCCATCTGCCAGATACCGGCAGCCATGTGAGCGATCCAGGTGACTCCAGCTGAAGAACTGCCCAGCTGAGTCCAGCCCCAATGGCCGATCTACAGAATAATGAGTAAATAAAATGGTTTGTTGTTTTAAGCCACTAAGCTACAAGGTGGTTTGTTATGCAGTAACTGAGACACCCAGTAGATGCCGGTTAATAAAATATTAAATAATATTAAATAATAGCTAGCATTCACTGAGCATTTACGATACACCAAGAACTAGTTTGGGAAAATTACACGGATTAACTCATTTAATCCTCATAAAAGTCCTGAGGTAGATTTTATTACTGTCCCCATTTTACAGGTGAGGAAAGTGAGGGACAGAGAAGTTAAATAACTTGCCCAAGGTCATACTTGCCAGATCCAAACCCCAGCAACCTGGCTCCAGGAGCCACACTATAAACCACTCTACCACGTTGCAGAATGATGAAAATGTTGATTTGCTGCCTCAAAAACACCCTTCCCCACATACATGCCAAATTGTATAGCATTTTGG